>NW_006775864.1:346874-371485 GCF_000442215.2 Lipotes vexillifer
AAAGTATTA
This sequence comes from Lipotes vexillifer, assembly GCF_000442215.2. Taxonomy (NCBI): domain Eukaryota; kingdom Metazoa; phylum Chordata; class Mammalia; order Artiodactyla; family Lipotidae; genus Lipotes; species Lipotes vexillifer. Next base: position 346,884 of record NW_006775864.1, read on the forward strand.
AAGAAAAAGAAAATTTTTAAAAAAAAAGAAAAAAAAAAAAAAAATAAAAAAAAAAAAAAAAAAAAAAAAAAAAAAAAAAGTAGGTTTATATATTCCTTCAATAAGACTCATTATATTTTCAGAGATGCTTTCCATTATAAAATCAGTGGAGTATCTTTATAAACAAACAAGATGAAAAATGCAGAGAGAAAGAGAACAAAATAACCTGGAGTCCTACCCTAGAGAAAACATCTGACGACCTTTTTGCCTGGATTAACAAACATTTCCTATTCCTTTCATAAAGTTGGCTGCCTGTGTCCATGACAATGAATATTTGACTCACAGACTGCTCCCTAGTCATCTGGCAAAGCTGCTGCTTCCACTAACTGAACTGCTTACCAAAACTCTGCAATATTTGTTCTCTTAACATTTTACCACATCTTGACTTGCTAAATTAATGTTACAATTTAATTAAATTGTACATAATCCTATAAAATGTTATATATAGAGAAAACATATTCCATGAAAACATACTTTAATGATTTGTAAAGACTCCCAGTGAAGAATTACTAAAATTTTATCTCAAATTATTGTAGTGAGGCAACTGCAAAATATTGATCAAAAAGGCATTAAAAATAGTAGGAAAAAAAGAGCAACCTGATGATTACCTATTTCATTCTAAAGAATTTATTACACACACTCACACACATATAATTTATTTTTAAAAGATTATGCATAGATCCAATTAGTAGACCCCCATTCAAAAAGAAAAGAGAGAGAGAGAGAGAGAAGGAAAAAAGTGCCCTATATAAAAATATTTGTGAATTACTGAAAATTTATGTTTAAAGTTAAAAAATATTTAATATATGTATAACTTTAAAATAATTTCCTTCCTAACAGACATAAAGGGAGAAATTGATAGGAATACAATAATACTAGGAGAATTTAACATCCTACTCATATCAGTGAATGGATCTTTGAGACAGAAATCAATGAGGCATCAGAGATTCTAAATGATACAATAGAACAGTTAGACTTAATTGATATTTTCAGAACATTACATCCCCAAAACAGCAGAATACACATTCTTTTCAAGTGCACATGCAACATTCTCTAGGACTGGCCACATCCTAGGGCGTAAAACAAGCCTCAACAAATTTAAGAGTATAGAAATTATTTCAAGCATCTTTTCTGACCACAACAGCATGAAACTAGAAATCAGGCACAGAAAAAGAAACAAGAAAAAAACAATTATATGGAGACTAAACAACATGCCACTAAAACACCAATGGGTCAATGATGAAAAGAAAGAAGAAATTTAAAAAATACATTGAGGCAAATGACAATGAAAACACAACCACACAAAATCTATGGGATGCAGTAAAAGCAGTTCTTAGAGGGAAGTTCATAGTGATACAGTCCTTCTTTAAGAAACAAGAAAAATCTCAAATAAGCAATCTGACCCACCACCAAAAGAATTAGATAAAGAACAAACAAAACCTAAAGTCAGCAGAAGGAAGGGGACAATAAGATCAGAGAGGAAATAGAGATTTAAAAAATAGAAAAAAAAAAAATCAATAAAACCAAGAGCTGGTTCTTTGAAAGGGTGAACAAAATTGATAAACCTCTGGACAGGCTCACCAAGAAGAAAAGAGAGAATACCCAAATAAACAAATTAAGAAATGAAAGACGAGAAATCACAACTGATACCACAGAAATACAAAAAAAAAAAAAAAAAGAATATTGTGAACAATTACATGCCAACAAATTTGACAACCTAGAAGAAATGGACAACTACAGCCCACCAAAACAGAATCAAGAAGAAATAGATGACTTGAACAGATCAATCACCAGAAGTGAAATAGGATTCTGTAATTAAAAAAAAAAAAACCTACAAACAAAAGTCCAGGACTAGATGGCTTCACAGGTGAATTCTACCAAACATCCAAAGAAGAACTTATACTGATCAATCTCAAACTCTTCCAAAAGACTGAAGAGGAGGGAAGACTCCCAAAGACATTCTATTAAGCCACCATCACCCTAATACCAAAACCAGACAAAGACATTACCAGAAAAGAAAATTACAGGCCAATATCTTTGATGAATATAGATGCAAAAATTCTCAACAAATATTAGCAAACCAACTCCAACAACACATAAAAAAGATCATACACCATGTCCAAGTTGGATTCATCACAGGGTCACAAGGATAGTTCAACATATGCAAGATCAATGTGATACACGACATCAACAAAAGACAAAAACCACATCATCATCTCAATGGAAGCAAAAAAGGAACTGATAAAGTTTAACATTGATTCATGATAAAAACCCTTACAAAAGTGGGTATAGAGGGAACATATCTCAACATAATAAAAGCTATTTACGACAAACCCACAGCCAATATAATACTCAATGGTGAAAAGCTGAAAGCCTTCCCACTAAAACCTGGACCAAGACAAAGATGGTCACTCTCACCACTTCTCTTCAACATAGTACTGGAAGTCTTAGCCACACAATCAGACAAGAAAAAGAAGTAAAAGATATTCAAACTGGTAAGGAAGAGGGAAAATTGTCATTATTTCCAGACAACATGATACTATATATAGAAAACCCTAAAACTCCACACAAAAATTACTAGAACTGATAAAGTCAGCAAGGTAGCAAGATACAAGATTAACATATAGAAATTGGTTTTATTTATTTATTTTATTCCTTTATTACGTTAACAATGAAATATCAGAAAGGGAATGTAAAAAAACAATACCTTTTAAAATTGCATTTAAAAATATAAAATACTTAGGAGTAAACCTGACCAAGGAGGTGAAAGACTTATATGCTAAGAACTATAAAACATTAATAAAGAAAATTAAAGATGAGTCAAAGAAATGGAAAGATATTCCATGCTCTTGGATTGGAAGAATCAAAATCGTTAAAATGGCTATACTCCCCAAAGCAATCTACAGATTTAATGAGATCCCTATCAAATTACCCATGACGTTTTTCACAGAACTAGAACAAACAGTCCTAAAATTTATATGGAACAATAAAAGATCCAAAATTGCCAAAGGAATCCTGAGGGAAAAGAACAAAGCAGGAAGCAAGACACCATAAACAGAAACAAACAGAAATAAACTCAAAATGTCTTAAAGACTTAAATATAAGACACCATAAAACTCCTGTAAAAGAATATAGGGGGCTTCCCTGGTGGTGCAGTGGTTGAGAGTCCGCCTGCCGATGCAGGGGACACGGGTTCATGTCCCAGTCCAGGAAGATCCCACATGCCACGGAGCAGCTAGGCCCGTGAGCCATGGCCACTGAGCCTGCGCGTCCGGAGCCTGTGCTCCGCAACAGGAGAGGCCACAACAGTGAGAGGCCCGTGTACCACAAAAAAAAAAAAAAAAAAAAAGAATATAGGTCAAATTTTCTCTGGCATAAGTCGTACCAATGTTTTCTTAGGTCAGTCTCCCAATGCAATAGAAATAAAAGCAAAAATAAACAAATGGACCTAATCAAACATATCAGCTTTTGCACAGCAAAGGAAACAAAAAAACAAAACAAAAAGACAACCTACAGACTGGGAGGAAATATTTACAAATGATGCAACCAACAAGGGCTTAATTTCCAAAATATACAAACAGCTCCTATAATTCAATAACACCACCACCACCACCACCACAAACAACCCAATTGAAAAATGAGCAGAAGACCTAAATAGACATTTCTCCAAAGAAGATATACAGATGCACAGTAAGCACATGAAAAGATGCTCATCCTCACTAATTATTAGAGGAATGCAAATCAAAACAACAGTGAGGTACTACCTCACACCAGTCAGAATGGCCATCATTAAAAATCTGCAAATAATAAATGCTGGAGAGGTGGGGAGAAAAGGGAACCCTCTTACACTGTTGGTGGGAATGTAAATTGGTACAGCCATTATGGAAAACAGTAAGGAGGTTCTTCAAAAAACTAAAAATAGAGTTGCCATATGATCCAGCAATCCCACTCCTGGGCATATATCCAGGCAAAACTATAATTCAAAAAGATACATGCACCCCTATATTCATAGCAGCACTATTTACAATAGTCATGACATGGAAACAACGTAAATGTCCATCGACAGATGGATAAAGAAGAGGTGGTGTGTGTGTGTATACATATACATATATATATGTATACACACACACACATATATACATACAATGGAATACTACTCACTCAGCTATTTAAAAAAATGAAATAATGCCATTGCAGCAACATGGATGCACCTAGAGATTATCATGCTAAGCAAAGTAAGTCAGAAAGAGAAAGACGAATACCAAATTATATCACTTTTATGTGGAATCTAAAGTATGACAATAGCAAACATATCTACAAAACAAAAACAGACTCACAGATACAGAGAACAGACTTGTGGTTGCCAAGTGGGAGGGAAGGATTGGGAGTTTGGGATTAGCAGATGCAAACTATTATATATAGGATGGATAAACAAGGTCCTACTGTATATCACAGGGAACCATATTCAATATCCTGTGATAAACCATAATGGAAAAGAATATGAAAAATATTTATAACTGAGTCACTTTGCTATACAGCAGAAATTACACAACCTTGTCATTCAACTATACTTCAATAAAGTTAAAAAAATTTTTCCTTCTTTAATCAACTGTTTTGATTAAATAACTGTCAGTCCTGATCACATTTACTACTATTTACATAATAGTAATTAGCTGCTATATTCACTTAGAATTTGGTATATTTATTATGTTTCTTTATAATTTTTTAATGAAAAGATTGTTTTTAAATACCTCTGTTTCCAGGAGATGCTTTGCTCAAAAAATATGTAGGAAATACTGCATATTTTCTTTCTTAGAAATGCAAAACACAAATTAGCATGGTAAATACTATGAGAAATCTCCACAGTAAAAAGTACTCAGTAAGAGATCTAATTAATGTTTGTTATTTCATTTTAAAACAATTTCAAGCTTACAGAATACAGAAGAATGAATTTTTTCCCTGAGTCATTTGAAAGCAACCTAATATCCCATCACCCCACATACGTTGGTGTCTTCTTTCCACAAACAAGGACATTCTCCTACATAACCACAATACAACCATTAAAATCAGGAAATATTATTTTATTCTTCCTTCTAATCCTCAGATCACGTTCGAGTTTCACCAGTTGTCCCAGTAACGCGCATTCAAGCAAAAGGATCTAGTCCAGAGTTACACACAGCATTTAACTTCATTCATCCTTGGTTTCTTTCCATCTGGAAGATTTCCTCAGTCTTTCCTTAACTTTCAGGGCTTTGCCATTTTAAAGGTTAGTGGCCAGGTATTTTGTAGAAATCCCCCCAACTTGACTTCATCTTGTGTCTCCTCATGATTTGGTTCCAGTTATGCATCTTTGGCAGGAGTAGCACTATAGAGATGCTGTGTTGGTTTTGTGATGCAGTTTCAAATCATCCCATGATTTTGATCATTTGATTAAGGTGGTGTCTTGCCAGGCTTCTCCAAAGTGAAAAGATTTTTTCCTTTGTAATTCACTTTTTTTCATTTATAATTAATAAGTGTTTTTGTGAAGGTTCTTTGAAACATGTAAATGTCCTCACCTAATAAAATCTTCCACTTATTTCTTTATTTACTTTTATCGGTATAGATAAATGGTTTCCTATTTGATTTAGTAAGTTAAAATCCACTTTTTTTTTTTTTTTTTTGCTGTATGCGGGCCTCACTGTTGTGGCCTCCCCCACCGCGGAGCGCAGGCTCCGGACGCGCAGACTCAGTGGCCATGGCTCACGGGCCCAGCCGCTCCGCGGCATGTGGGAACTTCCCAGACCGGGGCACAAACCCACGTCCCCTACATCGGTAGGCGGACTCCCAACCACTGCGCCATCAGGGAAGCCCGCTCCTTCTGTTTTTTAAATGATGTTCAAGTTGTCCCAGATTTGGCCCATGGGAGCCCTTCAAGCTGCTGTCTGTTCCCTTTTATCATGGACCCTTTCTTTTTTTGAGCATTTTCCTGCATTCTGCTCTAAACAGATGTTTCAAGATCATCTTCTACTTTATCTGCCCCAGACTAGAATCAGCCTTTTCTTCAGCGATCTGTATTCCTTTTGGTGGAAAATGATTTTAGAAGCCATCATCTGCATACTAGATGTACTCATTACTATTGTGGTGTTGCTGTTCCCAGGTCCCCTCAGTGGACAGTCATGGAAAACATGTATAGGTGTACATAGGTAGGTAGCTAGGTAAGTAGGTATGTAGGTAGATATACATACCTTTACATCCATATTTAGTTCTTCCTATATATTTATATATAGAAGACCATGATCTCATACAAATACTTGCTCAGTTTTTTAAAAAGATTTCTTCTATTCTTCTTTAAACATTTCATATACTTAATAGTCTGTGTCTGATAATTCCTGTGTCATTGGAGTCTATCAATTTTACTTCTTGTTTTTACTGACTCTTATTCAATATGGCATCCTTTGGTGATGTTTTGACTGTGAGTTGTTTCAACTTTAACCCATGAGACTCTTGATTATCTAAATTGGGTATGCTTTTTCTAGAAACAGACTTATTTTCTTTTGCCTGGAGTTGGGGCACTGTCAACGATTTAGCCTACTGCATTATTTTCATTTGATACAAGAAAACTGGGACTCAAGTTATAGTTCTTATATTCCCCTACCTCCCACATTCAAATAATTACTCACTTCTTCCAACTCAGCTTCCTAAAATCCTCACCACCAGTGTCCTAAATCAGCTCTCCCTTGTCTGTCTCACATACTGATCTAACTGTAAATCTCACCCTGTGATTGCCGTACCTAAAATTCTTTAAGGTAAAATCCACACCCTTTGGATTGTCAAATAACATTGTAATTTGGTTTTTTCCTGCCTCTCTAGCCTCGTATTATGCCACTTTCTCTGGTCTTCACCTCTTCAATTCTATCCTAGCAATAACTCTTTATAGAGTTATTCCTGCACATGCTCAGAGTACTGTCTTCTCTAACTAGTTTAACTGCTAGCTAGGCTCCCCTTTGAAGGGTTTCCTAACTTCCCTGGGTGGGAAGACTTTCCTTCTCCCTGTGCTCTCAAATGCATCTGATATACAAGTCCACGGCAGCTCATTTCAATTTGTATTATAAATGCTTATTTGAATGTCTGTCTTTCCAGTAGAGTGCAAGTTCCTTAAGGCCTTGTTGTCTGTTTACTTGTGCATTAGCAGTTCCTATTACAGACTGGCAAGGAGCAAAATCTGTGAATATTGGTTGAGTCAGCTGTGGGCATTCTTATGTGTAACTATGGCTACTGCTATGTAAGTAAATAAGACTGTGCAAGTAAATTTGTACAATAAAATAATGGTAGAAGATTTGTCAGATATACATCCTTATAAACTCTTACTAAAGCAGAAACATTGAACACTTTAAAAATAAGTATATAAAAAAAATAAGTATATGAGTTATGATTATCCCTGTCCGTTAAGACAGTCCTGCACAAACACATTTAGTCAGGTTGTAAACACTCAACTTGCTTTAAAAATCAATAAAAAGTTAATATAAAGTCTAGAAACCTAAACTCCATGGGGGAGTGCTGATGAAAGCATAGTAGTAAACACTAGATTTTGACTTTCATGCAATACATAAATCAAAGTTTCATTCCCATAGACAGAGACACACAAACACACAGACTCCTGCAGGCATATTCCCTAGTTGCCTTAATTCTTTCTTAACAGTCACCTTAATCCTTATGAAGCAGGAAGCAGCTTTCCTGTTGGTTTGAATGAAATGCCATCAAATTTTTCTTTTTTTTTTGGCATCAGGATCAATAAATGTTAGCAAACTCCTCTGCTTAATTTTAACATTGAGAATACATTTCATCTCTAATTGTCTGTGCCCAATATAGCTTCTGTATATGACATTAGATCTCTGAGATTTAGTCCTATCTGTTATTTCTTTATTTCCCAGTAAACATAGGCAAATACAGGCTCAGACATTCCCTTTTATTCCTCCTTCCCCTGTTCCCAGATATGGATTCAACCATTAACATCCTGTAAGTTAATAACAAATGCTGTAAAAGCTTCATCCAGTCTACTATGTTGCTATGCTTTAAAGTAGAAAAGTTACTTTTAAGCCTTGCTCTTATTATTTACTGTTTCAATATTTACTGTTAAGTCTTGCCTCAGGGTGAACCACAAGAGATTTAGAGCAACTATCCATAAGAATGGTTATAATTCAATGCAGTTGAATATACAAGGAAATGGACAATCCATTCACCATCCAACTCAAAGAAGGAAAAAAAAAGTGAGAATGCAGGTAATTTTATAGATAAGGAATTTTCTTAAGAACTTATCAAAGAATCTGGTAGTCAGTAGATGGAATATTCCACATTGGTTCTCTACATTGATGAAAATATCATGAAAGTGCTTTTTTATGTCTGTTGAGTTGGCATCTCAACATTTGGCCACCTCATTGATATTCATGACAGTGCATACAAACTTAACATCAATAACACCTGAATGTTGTGGACATAGAAACTGCCTGCAAAAAATGGTTGTGTTTACAATGGATAATACAATATAGCTAATGAATTTTGCTTAATAAATGTTTAAGGGTTTTATTGCTGTTTCTAGAAGTTAATCAAACAGAACAAAATATGTTGTAAACCCCAAACCATTAATGAGGCATCACTGTCTATGAAACTACAACAATATCATACATTTTATAGATACTCCCATTCTCTTTTCAGTAATTGAAGGCATTTTCCACAGTAGAGTATGTGGCAATATGGCAGGTGTGAGCTCCATGTCCGAAACCCTTTTTATTTCATCCCTGCCATTCCCTAGCCAAATCATTTTTGGAAAAGCTGAATAAACTTTTTGTGCCTCATCTATAAAATGAGAATAGTAGTACTCATTTTATATCATCATGTAGATGAACAAACTTGTCACAGAGTAAGACATCAACAAATAAGGCCATTACACTTTACCTGTGTAAAGGAAATATGGTGATTTCTCTATCTTCTCTCCCAAGCCCCAGGCATTTTCCCTTCCAACTGTGGAGTAAACAATTAATTTAATTAGTGACTAATTCCATATTCCCTCCATTCGACTCAGCTCTGAGCGCTGGCATCCTCTGCGGGGCTTGAGCCCCCCAAGATGTAGATCACCTCTCTAGTACAAGGCATCTCCACTGTAGTTACCGAGCTGTTGCGTTGAATACGTCTTAGCTGATGCTCAGTTTGGCCAGCAGCAAACTATCCACATCATGTTTACTGTCCTAACATATCTTTGTTTAAATATTTGTAAAAGAAAACAAATACCAGAGATATAGATTTAAAATTCTGTGCAGAGGGACATTATTCCCACATTATGATTCATCTCATTTAAACACACAGACTTTTTGGTATCACAATCTTTGTTCATCTATTTACTTACTTTCGTGCAGGGAGAAGAGAGAGGTGCAAGTTTTATTTTGCTGTTTTTGTTTTCTGAATTTTGCAAAAGTAAATTCCTCAATCTTTGTACCTATTGCTGAGTAAACATCTTAATGCAGAGGTGATGACCAAACCTTTCAAGTAGGATCACATCTGCACTTAGAGACCATCAAGTTTGTCCTGAACTATTGAGACCTGACTGAATAACTAGGAACAGATATTGCTTCAAAGTACAAGGATGAAGCAAATCAATCTTTACACACAGTTCTCTTCTGTCGGGTAGGCCTCTCCCTTTAAGGGCAAAGGACAAACATAACTTTCTCGTCTTTGGAATTCTGGCACATTCTGCTAAGCTCTTTATATCAGAGCAATGGAGTCTCTGATCGAATCCTAGATAAAACTCTATGTCTCTTCATGGAAAATCATTTCATCTTTTTTCTTATTCCAATGTGTCTGAATTTTTGTTGCCCTTTGCAACTTTTCTTTCAGGTTGAAAATGATTAAGAGGATGAAATCTCAGTGAATCCGATTTAGAATTGCTGGACAAAATACCAGATGCCCAGTTAAATTTGAATTTCAGATCAGCAATGAACAATACTTTTGTCTAAGTTTGTCCTATGCAATTTAACTTGGTCTGTATTTTTACTTGTTAAATCCAGCAAGCCTGATCTGTTATACCTTTATAAAACAGAACAAACATAAAAAGTGAGGTCCTCATGTGTTTATTTCTTTTCACTATGCAGAATTTCCAAGCTTCCTCTTGACTTGAATTTACTTGATTTTCTGGTTTTTTAATTGCTGCATGAATATCTGCCTTCATTGACTGCCTCCTCCTTACAATGCAATCAACTTCATCATTGTTTAACCTTCAGTGTCCTGGTTCTTTTTTTTTTTTTTTCCTACTTCAACATTTTTACTTTTACCATTCATTCTTGTGAAAAAGAATGATTCCAAAATTTTTATTACTATTATATCTTCTCTGAATGACAAGTTTATTAAGGAATACTCAACTCTTTAATAGCATAGGGTCATCATTCTACTGACATTCTCTTTGCCAAGTTCAGATTACGTTAAGGACAATATAATTGTTCTATTCTACACACTCAGTATTCTGGAATAAATACTACTCCTCTTTTCTTCTTTACGTGTGTCTGGTTCTGTAACTTCCTATGGATTTCTTGTTTAAAGCAAAATCTTTGTATTTTTCCCCAGAAATCTGTGGCACCATAATAGAAAAATTAATCTCCATTTGGTGGATCTTCCAGCTTCTACCCATTCCAGGACACTTTGCCCTCTACTGTCAATTTTTTAAAGGCTGATACTTTGATCATGAGTTCCCCAGACTCTTAAGTTGTCTTTAGGACACTTCTGATCAAATACAAACTTAAGATTTTTCCATCCATTATTTTCTTCCTTGACTCATTCCCTTCTGTTAGTATCCACCATCTACATTTCACTAGAATTATTTAAAAACAGGACCACCTAACTTGAAGTCCTCTCTGTGCATTTATCTCACCAACCCTAAAGTCTGGTCCACTCTACCTCCACCCAAAGTACAAAATGACAACCCTCCTTTCCTTAACTTTTTTTTTTTTTCTGATCACTTATAGGATGCTCTTTGATCAACTCAGTCTTTTTTCAAGCTACTATTTCCACCTATCTTAATTCTTAACACACCTTTAATAAATGGAATAATAATGCAGTGAAAAGAGACGGCATCTGAATGAAGTTCTGGCTGCTTCACTTTTGACAGATTGAATGACTTTCTAAGTATCGGTTTTATTATCTTTAGAAACAGGGATAATAATCCTTATCTAACAGGCCTGCTAAGAGGATTAAATATAACATCTTCTGGCAGCCAATCCATTGTGTGGTATATTTTAGGCACTAACTAAATGATAATCTTTTCCCATATAATAATTTCCTAATTTTAAAAAACTATCAAATGAAATAGTCTAAGGAAAGGGGCTATGTATGATATTAGTATATACTCTTAAATGTGATATGCAGTGGGCTTTTGAATAAAGTAATTCTATTTACCTGGCTTTACCAAAAAATGTCCCTGATAGCTCAGACTCAACCCTCTAAAAGCAGTATTTTTTAATCAATTTTGATGATATGTAATTGAAATTTTGAGACAGACTACATTTTTCTGTCTCTTTAAGAAGAAAATGTTGATGTATAGTTTTTATCTATAAATATCATATACATTAAGTGTTGGCATTACACACTCTCCTTCCTCTTGTTAAATGCCACAGATTACCATTCTTTTGGTCTGCTTATCTATTCCTCCTTTTTCCTGTCAAGTGCTAGGTTATGTGGACCTGTACAACCTGCCCACCTCCTACACTCCTTACCCACCCACGCCTCCCCCAGCATTAGAAGCATGACCTTCTGCTTTCTAATTTCTTTTTGTCTCTGATTATAGGTTTTAGGTCCCCCATTTTTTCAAGATCATGGGAAAAGTAAAGGTAAATAGCGGTGAAGGTAAACATAAATCGTACCTAAGGAAATCACCTATGTGTCAAACTTATTAAATGTTTGGTGACTTTAGAGGCCCTATTGCTTATTTCTTGATTTTTAGTCATGTCCCTGGTGGTTGCTTGCGGATGAGAAATTTGTAGATAAAGATATTAATGTTATGAGAAACTCACTGCACAGCCTATAAATTAATGTCAAAAATTTTTGTACATTTGCCTGCTGTCTTCATTATCCGCTTAGTGTATCATTTTGCAAAATACAAGGTCCTCAGTGCTGAAAGGGCAATGTCGTAAACAAAGGTTTTCATAAACTTAACAGTGTAACTACTAGTCAGCACCAAGAACAGACCAAAATAAAACTTTATAATTATGGTTATTTTCCTCAATGGAAAAACTGGTCCTTTTGATGAAGAAATGGACAGTTCTATTTCTCTGAACATCTCTCATCACCCGTTTGCGGTGGGGCTGAGGATTCCATTTCTGACTTAATATATCTGAATTCCTTCGCCACCATCTTCCTCCATGACTCCGCACTCTTTCTCCCAGTCTTTCTTTCCGTCTTCATCTCCCACTGCTGAGCTAAATGACACACTGTCTCAACTAAACTTGCCTCACTTCCCCATGCTGGCTCTGTGTACATTTCGTCCTGGGGCTGGCAGCCCTGTTCCAAGTATATAAGAATTGAAGCAATACACACAAGAACCCAATGCCCCATCCCCCACCCCCGAGTCCAGAGGGCTAGAGAAGAAAGGACCCTTGTCAATCTCTCAACTTTATCAGGTCCCTTGGGAGATCAGAGCTCAGCAATCATCATTAGCCCAACAAAATAGGATGAAGATAGTCATTTATAAGGAGTAAACTTTAGTAGAGTCCCATAGGCTAAAATAAATGACTTCCTTTTGCCTTGAAAATATTTCTCAGATGCCCTAATAATTCTCTTAATGGTTAGTTAAATATCTATAGTATAAAGCAGTCCATCTATTCCCCCTGCCAGCCATCTACCCAATTCATTCATTGAATAAATATTTTAGGCACCATTCTAGGTCCTAATGATACAATAATGAACAAGAGAGATAAAGCGTTGGTCCTCCAGGAACTTACATTTTAGAGGGTAAGATACACAATGAACAAATAGGTATAGGATGTAATAAAACAGAGTAGGTGGATAGACAACCATTTTTTTTTTTACGGGTGATCAGAGCAGGCGTCTCGGAGGGGTGACCTTTGAACTACAGCCAGAATGAAGAGGTTTTCATTTTGTGCTGTCACAGGTATCAGGCCAAGGAATCCTTTTCCACCACCCATACTATTTTAAAATCATTCATTTAAAAATAACTCAAAGTACTAGTCCTCAGATTATTTTCTCTTATGGAAATACATCTTAGACCCTTAGTGATGCTCATTTTAATGAACTATGAGAGTGCGGTGGGGGGGTTGGGAAAAAAAGGAAGTTGCTATAGAAAGCAACTGGGCAAAACAATACCAGTTAGGAAAACACTTATGTTCCCCCACAAAGGGACTGAAAATATTAGAAGGCTTTAGGGGATGGGGGACATGTTTTCTACCTCTCAAGGTTTAATTTTGCAATTTCCTCAAATGCTTAGCAGATTTTTAAAATAAGTTTGATTTTGTCTAAAAAGGTAAATTATATTACGTTTCTTTCCCCTTGCTGGCCCCGAAAATATTATTAATTCTCATTTTGGGGGTACTGTTTTAATATTGTCACTGAAGGAGAAAAATAATATCTATTTTTTTTAAGAAAAAAAGTTTTTCCTAGGTGTCGAGCACTGAGAGATTCTCTAGAGAGCTGCAAGACACGAGACTACCTTGCACACAGGACACCTCTCCCCGAGTATGCTGTCAGGATGGAGGGAATTGTCTCTCCTCAGGACAGTAAAGCCCCAGCCTGTGGCACCACCCTCTTCTCTATGTGTGGCAGCATCACTGAGGCCCACTCTGGCTTCAGTGACTTTCTTATACTGGGCCCGTCCCAGGTAGCTCTGCCAATCAACTGGACCTGGTCTTTATGAGGGGTAAACTCGTTTGCTTTCGCTGATCTAGATCAAAAATAATACTTTGTGTTAGAATAAAATCCAGTTACTTCAGCTTTTATCTTCAAACTTGGGTCGTTGTTTCTGTAAGAATAGTGGAACACTAAAAATAGCTCTACTAAAAAGTTGTGTGCATTTTTTTTTAAATAATGAAAGGCAAATTACTTTAGAAAATTATAGTAAAGAATACAATCTCACCTCAAGAAAGAAGGTTCTGGAGATTAATCACTAAATAGAGCTGGAAGATGCTTTTAGTTCACTTAATTCTACCCCATTTTACAAGCCTCTATTTCAGTCCCTACTGTGTGTCTAATATAGAATGCAGTATCACAGTTATAAAGATTTAGAGAGAGTTTAATTAGAAATTAACAATCCAGCTAGGGAATATTTTTTGATATTGTATTTTTACATAATATTTTTTACATTAAAAAAATCATTTCTTCTTCTTTGGAGTTCATCTCCTCTCTCCTCAGGAGTCTTAGTAATTTAAATTAATAAAGTGGCTTTCCATAGGACACTAGATGCATTTTATCGTTTGCAGTACTATTGCTAAGCAATAGAATCAAGTTGCATTCCTGTCAGCTGACAAGCATTAACTATTATGCCCATTAAAACAGTGGATTAATTAGCAGAACTGTGGAACCATATTACCCTTGATTGCTGATTCAATTTTTATCCCTTCTTCTAAACTCCTATACTTTTCTACCTATATTTCCTTTTCCTCATTTATAAATATTCAATGTGTATTCCTTCCTTTATTCACTCGGTCATTTATTCATTCATGCATTCGCCGAAAAATATTTACTAAGACCTCACTCTATGTCAAGCGTTTGTGAATACTATTCAAACACTGAGGATAAAGATTGCCTGATTATTAGAATAGGTAGAAATATTGTTTTTTAAAAATACCTTTAAGTTTTTTAAAGATTTTGTTTTCTATTTAACATCATTTACTTGAGTATTTGGAATATTGAAGTCTGTCCTAATAACATCAAAGGGATATTTAAAATTATATTCTATATTATTAACTATAGTCCCCATGCTATACATTACATTCCCATGACTGATTTATTTTATGGCTTTGAGTTTGTACTTTTTAATTCCCTTCACCCATTTTGAAAACACAGGTAAAGAACAAACAAGAATTTAAGTTATAGAGAGCCTCATTAATATAAAGGAGCCAAGTGGCTTATAAGGGAGTCATGACTAAGCATAGAGATGTTACTTAAGAATTCTGGCCTTGATAAGCCACCTGTTCTTTGTGAGAATGAAAAAAAAAAAAACAAAACTTAGTATTTAACCCTTGGAGGAAAACACACAATTTCAAAACACCAGAGAGTGAGGGAAAATTCTGCCCAGCCTAGTTAGTTGACAATACAAAGCCAACTCTGTGAATGAAGTTTGTACAGGTTAAGAAAAATACTGAAGCATTACATGCTCACCAGAGGAGCCCATTTTCTAGAAGTTTTCTGAGGACTCCTTGGGTCAAATAGTTAAAAAGCAGCTAGACTGGAGAAAAGCTTTAGGAAAGAAATTGTTTCTTTTATGCCTAAGGATGTAGTGTTTATTCACAATGTGAGACACTGAGTTTTAAGTTCATGAACAGGCAGAGATTTTCAGATTTGTTTTCTATTCACCATGGAAGAGGCACAAATGATCAATGCATCCCATTTTCCTCCAAGAGAAATTCAAACCACAACTGTCTTAGCAAAGTTAAAAAAAAAGCCTCATCTTGCATGAAATAACCACTGTCCCCTTGTGTGGACATCCTCCAAGCGCTGATGCCTTTAAGCGCCCCAAGAGCAGTCTCCCAGTTATAAAGAAGCCATAATTAGGGTCGCCCTTTAAATAACACAGCTATGTCCTAAAATAAAGGAAGACTTTGGAGGTGAAAGAAGTTTCAAACACTTACCTTCAATCTCACCCTCACCCCACTGCAGATTCAGAGCTGGAACAGAAACTCCACTGACTTGGGAAAGCTGAGGTTTTCCGTTGTTGTACTTTTCAAAAGACCATAGTTGATTTTAGACATTGGTGATTTGGGGCAGCAAGTTTGGTAACATACTGGATGTTTCTACCGAAGTTCCTTGGCCTTTGATGGCGGCTCCTTTTCAGAAGAGCTCTCTCACCACCACCGGTCTTATTTCTTTTTCCGTAAGCACAGCACCCTCGTGCAGTTTCCCTGCTGCCTAAATCTGCCATGGTTGAGGCGTTTCCTCACTACCCAGATTAAGACAGGCAGTTCTACCAGACCTGTAACTGGCTGTCGTTTTGACCCTTAGAGGGCACATTAGAATCACCTGGGAACCTTAATAATTCAGACGCCAAATCACAGAGTCGATTCTGATGATGTGGGTTTGGGGTGGAGTCCTGGCCTGGTAGTTTGTCATGCTCCCCACGTGATGCTGATGACAACGTTGAGGCTGGAAACACTGGTTAAAACAACTCCAAAGATGTTACTAGATGTTGTGGGGAATGGGGGTGGGGGAGGAGGAGTGTGTTTGTAGAAGTCAAACCTGATCCCCAAGTAACCTCTTACTCGGAGAACCTTCAGGAGGGTCCTTTTGATTAAGAGAACCTGCCCCTTCTTAGATCTATCCCACCTGCAGGAATTTAAAAATGGAGAGAAGGGATCACATTACAGTCAATAGCATTGATTTTCCCCACCCCTTTGTTCTAGAGAACAAGGCCTTTGGGGATGTGGGGGAGGGGACTCTGGACTAAAGGAGCCAACAAGACACTTCTGGGTCAAGCAAGGATCACTGTCTCCCCACCCCTTCTCCTGGAGAAATTTGCTGAAACTCAAATAGTGAAGAGTGTCTTGAGCTTTTTCCCTAAGAGAGTTTTGAGGAAAGTTCCACCAGTTCTTTTTTCCAGTTTAAACTGATACAGTCCAAACCTCAATAAAGTGCCAGATGCTGGAGATTCAGAAGTGGCTTCTCAGGGTGAGAACCTTATTACCACAGGGAACTTCCCACGGAGATCCTCCAGGAACCTTCCCGACAGCCTCTCTCAGGACACCTTTTAATCCCCTATTGACGCAGCACTTTCCCCTCCAGTCTGACAGTCTCTCAACATTACACATTTGAATTATATGTCTCAGTCCATCCCCTCCCCCAGGGGGAGGGAGGGGTTTGGCTTTGGGGGGAAGGAGAGAAAAGGTGTGTCTGTCTTGAAGGTGATGATCAAAAAGAGATTTTTCCATTGAGGTAGCTCCTGTGTTATTCTTTGACTGGCACCAGCTGCATCACCTGGAAACTTGTTGGAAATGCAAATTCTTGGACCTCACTCTAGATTTACAGAATCAGAAACTCCAGAGTGGAGCCCAGCAATCTGTGTTTTACCAAACCCTCCAGGTGATTGTGGGGCAAACTCAGGTTTGACAACCACTGTTGTCTCATGTTTTCTCTGGTCTTACCCTCTGGTCTTACAACTGTTGGCGGGGGAGAGAGAGAAAAGGTGGAAAAAGGGACTTCTTATCACTTTCACTTTTGTCTGGAGCCTGGATGGTAAGGAGGAAGGCAATAAACAAACAAACCCTCTGCAAATAGAGAAACCATGTTTGCCCATAGAAAGGATAAGTAATGGCTTATTCAGGACACTTACATTTAGTATAACATTCTCTTTAAGTCTCCAGAGCTGCATCTGAGAAGATGCTTATGTTTTCAATTAAGAAATTTGGCCTGGTTGATCCCTAATATCTCTTCCAACTCTAATTCAATGGATCTATGAGTTTTTATGATTAATGAAAAGCAGTGGGGGATAAGAATCATTAAGAATATAGGAAGGCATGCTGTATTCAATTGGGAAATTTGTATTTATTTATTTATTTATTTATTTATTTTTTTTTTTTTGCGGTACGCGGGCCTCTCACTGTTGTGGCCTCTCCCGTTGCAGAGCACAGGCTCCGGACGCGCAGGCTCAGCGGCCATGGCTCACGGGCCCAGCCGCTCCGCGGCATGTGGGATCTTCCCCGACCGGGGCACGAACCCGTGTCCCCTGCATCGGCAGGCGGACTCTCAACCACTGCACCACCAGGGAAGCCCAAATTTGTATATATTTAAAGACAACTTCTCAGATAAAATAATTTTGTGCCCACATCACAGTTGTGTTTCAAACATGCTGGTAAATGAGAGGTTGCTGATAAGCCACGCTCCAAGTTGCCCCCTGCTAGTAAAAACATTTTGTAGGAAAAAAGAGAGGCAATAACAATAAAGAAATGTCTGGTTTGAGACTATTAGGCTAGTCTCAAAATGGATTAAAATGTAGGCAAGTTCCGAAACGGATAGCAGAATGGGTGACCCTACATTCCCAGAAAGGATCTTGAAAGATCATCAAAGTCTCTTAGAAAATTGCTGGAGAGTTTTATCAGGATTCTAATTGCTTTCAGGAGGGGCTGTGAATTGCATCTGGCAAAAAAAGTCCTGTCTCACAACAGGTTTAGGACAAATTTTTCCTCAGTTTCTAGTCTCATCTTTTCTTACAGAGTTTCTTTTTTGTTGTTTCACTTTCAGTAAGTAATTTAAACTTCCTGAATCTCCCTTGCTCCACCTATAAAGTGGGGGAAATAATTTCTTACCCAAGTGACAGAATGAGGCTAGAAAAAAAAAAAAATCTCTTTAGAGTCTCTCAAGTTCTATGACTCACTAATCAAAATTATGCATTAAAGGAAAATGGTAATATGAGATATAGTTTTCTATCCCTGGATTCTGATCCAACCATAATGCCAAGCCTGTGGTAGATTTATTTATTCTATGTGATTTTTCAAACACACAGTTCCTGCTATGTGTTATGCATGTCCTATGCACTTACAAAAGTTAACTCAATCTACATGATTACCCTATAAGGCAGGTGCAATTATTATCCCCATTTTATAGATGATAGAAGTGAGACAATGAGAGGTTAAATAACCAGCCCAGGCACAGTATCTGGTAAGTGGCAGAGCCTGGATTTGAACTCAGGAAGCTGCATCCAAAGACTGTATTCAATAAACTGCTCACTAATCAATATCCTGTCACTCTGATTCTCCATCAGTCAGGTTGGGACTTGTCAGGGATCAGATGGTGACAGTCTTAAAGAAGTTGAACTTTAAAGAGGCCCAGTAGGAGGGAATGAAATATCTAGTCCAGGTAATTAGAGCCTAGCTCATTTCCTTCTATTGAATTGTATTGCCCACTGCCCGCTCTGATGCTTGTGCATTTATATTTGCCATCTGTCCCTGGATAGAACCTTCTTGTTATTCCAGAAGATAGTAAAGAAAGTGACCTAGAAACACCTCTTTTGACAAATGAGGGTTCCCTACTCACGTGCAGTTAACCCTTGAACAACACGGGGTTGAACTGCATGGGCTCACTTATATGCAAATTTTTTTCAACATTAAACACTATAGTGCTACGCAATCTGTGGTTGGTTGAATCCACGGGTACAAAAGAACTGCCTGTATGGAGGGCCAACTATATGTTAGTTATACATGGATTTTCAAAAGCCCATGTTGTTGAAGGGTCAACTGTAAATGCTGCTGGTCACATAGCAGGTTCTCTACATTATTCTTAAGAAAAAAATGTACCATACCAGGATAGAAGATATTACTGCCTTGGTGTTTTTAGAGACGCTGCCATTTTCTTGAGGCTTTATAAAACCACCTTCTGAGCTCAAGAATGAAAGGATCCTTGCTGGGGACAAGAAACCAGAGATCTCTGAAGACTCTGAAGGCTAAAAACCAATAATAATCAGGTGTAATAGTGATAACTAGTAAGTATACGGCTGCTACCAACAAAATTGCTTCTTCAGGAGTGAGAGGCCCCAGAGTGAGCCCCCTGCTCTTGGATGCAGAGCTCAAGTGGAAAGAGCCTTATTTCTGGGTACCTGGACACACATGATTCTGTTCATATTGTGTCCACAATTGGGGACAATCAGGCTTCAGGCTTGACCAGTGGTCTCTGGTTAGTAGGTACTTGCAAGTGCCATTTTCTCAGCGTATGTTATGTGTCAAGCACCGTGCTGATGCAGTATCTTATTGGAAGGTCTTAATCTTCTATGACATAAGGTTATTCCTATTTTACCGACGAGGGTCCCATATTTTAAGTACTCGCTCCATCCACACGGTAAGCAGAGAAAACAGGGTTCATTCACCCATTTCTCTGCTCCAACCTAGCAGTTGGTGTCTGCTCTTTTAACCTGATGTAGCTCTGAATCCTTGACATTTGGGGTATTGTATTGCTTTTGTATTATGCCAGTGTTGTGTCCAGGTGTGTGTGTGTGTGTGTGTGTGTGTGTGTGTGTTTTCCCTCTTCCATGGCTTACTTGTAAGAATGAGAGGTTTCATTCCGGTTGTAGGGCAGAACTTGCCCCACTGTGACTCAGTAGAAACTTCATAACTTTGGGAAGACCCTCCAATCACCAGAAGGCTACTACTGCCATTCTTTGCCTCTAATGAAAGGTTCCATAAACTTTCCTGTAATGCAACTGACAATACCGTATTCACAGCTACATCAGAACAACAAAAACATGGCTCTAACATTCCCCGAAATATTATAGGAATGGAAAGGAAAAATGTATAGCTAAGCACCAGTGTAAAAATGAAATTCTACTCTAAAAATACTGCTTTTGAACCAGATAATAGTTTAGAACTACAGGAAATTTTTACTCCCTTATTTTAAGAACTTTAACTTTTTTGCTTGTTTTTTGATTCCTTCTTCCTGGAAAAGAAATAAGATAATGGAGAAATGCTTTAAACTTTTACTTAAAAGTACATGATGTTTAATATTACAACCATATGATTTTCCTAGTTTCAATTATGTAGAGAAAGTAAACATATGATTCACTTCAATAACTTTATAGTTTACAAGGCTCACTTATATTGCTGAATATATTTAAGCTCATTCAAAATATATTCCTGACCTCTTAGAATCAGAAGCATTGACTTTGGGCAACAGTTAAGCCAATTTTTTTGTTCTCATTGGAAGCACTGAATTGAAACACTGTTATATTCTCTAGAACTATTTTCTATTTCATGTTTCAGCAAAGACTTAATTGTTCTTTGAAGAATTTTTAACTCTAAAAATGGTGGCAATTTATATTCCAAAGAAATATAATTATCTTGCTCAGAAAGGGGAAGAAACATAGAATTGCCTTTATTTTTAAATTATAATTACAATCATATATTGGCAGCACATGTGAACAGTTTAGTCACAAAATTATGATGGAAAAAGCCTGCAACAAAGAGGAAATTTGCCTAACAATGATCCCCTGCTAAGGAAAGTGAATTCTATTTATTTATGTGTTTATTTATTTAGGCATAGTGAATGTTTATAGCAGCAATTCGAACTTCACCTTTTTGATTGGCTTTCTTTTTTTAGCACCTATATTTGCTTAACAGTGTTGAAAACTATGTATTTTAGGCTTTGAGTACTATATATTTTTTACATGAAAGTTAAGTATGTTTAATTTTTTTTACTTATTCTAGAATTTTATAACTCTTTAAATAAAGCTTTAATGACATCAAACGTAGAGAATAATTAACATTATGATACATATTATAATAAAATCACTTTTCATCCATTTGCATATAAATGATGGGTACAAAACTCTGTACAGGTTTTAAGGATGTGTGACATGCGGTTTTGAAAAATAAGACCACATACTTAGTATTTAACAATTAGAATTTGTTATTTACATATACGACATTGGAGTAAGGGAGGAGGGAGAGGCTCACACTGTAGATGAAGAGCTGGGTGTAAGAAGTTAGGTCATAAGATTGACTGACTTTGAGTGGAAACTCTAGGGAAAAAATGCCAGAGGACTGGTTCCTAGAGAATTCAGCATTCTTAGGAAATCAAAGAGAAAAAAAAGAAATCAGGCCTGGAAAGAGAAGAATGATTAGAAGTGCTGTGAGACGGAAAAAAAAAAAAAAGCATAAGGCCCCAGTAAGAGAGAATTTCAGGAAAGATGAGGCGCTGACAAGTGTCAAAAACACTTGGGCATCAAGAGACTGAAAAAGGCTTTGATTTGGACAGAGAAAAAGAAATCACTGGTGGCTTTTGAGAAGATAGTTTTAGTGGAGTGATGGAGTTGCTTAGATTAATAGGAAATAAGGGACTAATTATAGAAGTACAGGCGTGCAGTGCTCACTAGGCAGTCTTTCAGGGTCCAATTAAACATTAAGATACCAGCTTACTCAGAAGCCTATTGAACAGGAAGCAAACATGCCAGACAGGGCAACATCAGGTGGCCCTTTCAGTGAGTCCTTGCAGGATTCCACTCAGCAGTCTCACCTGATATGCAAGAGGCAGGCCCTTTGGTTGCCCAGGTAACAACTCAGGCAGCAAGGAGATGAGATTCACAATGGCAGGTGCAGAAGGCCCCTGCCCTAGTCTCCTTCTCACTGTGGATGTTACCTCCAATAAAAATTCCATAGGCGTCAAACCCATCTAGTTAGAATAGTTACCACTCTCTTTAGGGCCCAAAGCTGAGGAATGGCCATCAGGCATTCACAGCAAAATGATATTCTCCTCTCCAGTGCAATTTATTCAAAAATGAGAAGGGTGATAGGCAAACTGGGGCAGGAGGGAGTCTCCAGATCAGGGATGAGCATGAAAAAGGCTAAGGACCCTACATATTTAGGGAGATGACAAAGACAGAGGTGAAATGGCTCATCCTGAAACCCAAACTGCATGAAGAATCATGTGGGGCTTGGAGGGTTGTAACATGTTGAGAGACTTGCTCAAATGTGCAGGTCCAGTGGGGGATTGGGAGAGACAGCAGAACAGATGGCATCCTACCTCAGTGTTTCTTTCAGCAGGTAACAGTCTTAAGGATGTGGTAAATACGAAATAAGGAGTTGTTTGATTAAAATAATGAGTGCAGGGACTTCCCTGGTGGTGCAGTGGTTGAGAGTCCACCTGCCGATGCAGGGGACACAGGTTCGTGCCCCCATCCGGGAAGATCCCACATGCCGCGGAGCGGCTGGGCCCGTGAGCCATGGCCGCTGAGCCTGCGCGTCCGGAGCCTGCGCTCCGCAACGGGAGAGGCCACAACAGTGAGAGGCCCACGTACCGCAAATAATAATAATAATAATAATAATAAGTGCAAATGGAGAATCCCAAGTTGAACACCTTAGTGTTAGATTGGTACCATGCAATGATGATGAAGTCTTGTTAAATAAACAATATGGATGAGGTAACTGAGGGCTGGAGAAGTGACTGTCTAAGCTTGTGTAGGTACTTGGTGACAGTGGGGACTCAAATTCCAAGTCTAGTGCTCTTTTCACTATCCCTTGCTGTCTCCAGTAATTCCACAGGAAAAGCAAATGCTTTTGGTCCCCTAAGCCTCCATACGTGCTTCCACATTCCCTTATCTACAATCACTTCTTTTTTCCTTGATGAGTCAAACATTTCTGTACCTTACTTTTAACCCTTCACAGAGGTGGGAAGAAGAGGCGTGGCCTGCCTAGCCGTGTAAAGGAAATGGAAATAAGGGATCTTTTCGTGTGATCATCTAGAGGTACAAGCCACAGAATTATATTAAATGAGCGTGGTTTCCATTTGTTTCCTTCCAGGATGATTTAGTAAAATTAGCATGAGTGCTATAGTCAGAAAACTGTGTTTGAACGTGGTCTCTGAAGTTTACTAGTGTTAACTAAAAAAAAATGCACAACGTGAGAGTTGTGAGTTGTGTCATTTGGAGCCTAATAAGGGCTATAGCCTGGGAGCCAGCTTCTCAGATGGCTCTGAGGAACTGCTCAGGAGTGTGGGGAGGTCAGTATATATATGATTTTAGTGAACAGGGAATACGTGCAGTGAAGCATACAGTTTGGCGGAAGGTTTCTGCTAGTCACAAGGAGCAGACGTCTCCATTAATGATTTTAGTGCTTGTTTAAATATGAGAAGACGCAAGAAATAAGGCTCATAAAATCTGCTCCTGAAAATACCTGAAGGCCTGTTCTGCCAGGTTTTCCCAGCGCACAGAGTACCTCATTCCTGACCCCCACCCTGAACTTCTTTCAGGGTGTGTTGAAGGTCAGCAACTAAGGTGGTTAGTGACTTCTTGTAGAACCAGATGGTGAGTGACAATTTTTAGTTGGCACTAGAGACCTAGCTGAGGGCACATCACTGAACTTCTCTGGGCATCAGTTCAGAGATTGCTATATCTAATGTCAGAGTAGGCTTGAAGATTACATAAAATTAAAATGTGGAAAATCATAGGGTACTTTGCTTGGTACATTTCTTTACTCCTTTTTATTTTTCTTTAAATTCTGGTATCCAGATTCTTTTGGAATATTATCACCAATGGAACCACTTTCTTTTCCTTAAAATAGTTCAGTGATGTAGAAATAGGGAAATTAGTATCTTACATGAAGATAATACTAAGGAAAAGATGGAAATAAAGTAAGGTTTGAGTTTCCTAACTGGGTAAAAAATATATATATATCTATATAATTTTAATATTTTATATACATATATAATTTTTTAAATACAAGTGTTCAGAGAAGATAAACAGTTTATACAGGGTAAAATTCAAAGAGAATTTTCTTTTTTTTTTTTTTTTTTAACATCTTTATTGGGGTATAATTGCTTTACAATGGTGTGTTAGTTTCTGCTTTATAACAGAGTGAATCAGTTATACATATACATATGTTCCCATATCTCTTCCCTCT
>NW_006775864.1:376602-395752 GCF_000442215.2 Lipotes vexillifer
CTAGTGCCTGTGTTGTGGTGTATGAGGCTAGATCTTGTCTCTCTAGTGGGCAGGTCCACGTCTGGTGGTGTGTTTTGGGGTGTCTGTGGACTTATTTTCATTTTAGGCAGCCTCTCTGCTAGTGGGTGGGGTTGTGTTCCTGTCTTGCTATATGGTTGGCATAGGTTGTCCAGCAGTGTAGCTTGCTGGTCGTTGAGTGAAGCTGGGTGCTGGTGTTGAGATGGAGATCTCTGGGAGATTTTCGCCGTTTGATATTATGTGGGGCTGGGAGGTCTCTTCTTGACGAGTGTTCTGAAGTTGTCTCTCCCACCTCAGAGGCAGAGTCCTGATTCCTGGCTGGAGCCGCAAGAGCCTTTCATCCACTCGGCCAGATACGTGGGGAGTTTCTTGCCTTTTGGGAGGTCTGAGGTCTTCTGCCAGCATTCAGTAGGTGTTCTGCTGGTCTTGCAGAGTCTCCTAAAGAGGCAGAAGGCAGCTTCGGCTCATGCTACAACCTCAGGGAGATCTAAGGGAGGTGGTCCAGTTGACCTCTGCGGTGCCTTTCAACACAGCATTTTCTGATCCTTCCTCCCCGTCGCTCCTCCTCGGCTCCTCCTCCTCGCCCCCTCCCCACAGCCCTCGCGGGGAGTCAAGCTAGGGTGAGCCGGCAGGGTCGAGCGGCGTCCGCGGGTGGGGCGCCGAGAATTTTCTTATATGGAGGACATCATAGCAAATAGAAAGCAGTGATTATATGACTTTTTTGTTGTTGTTGTTGTTGTTGTTTTAAAAGGCTTCAGTAAAAGCTAAGAACATAGTCTTAAAAGTGAATCCCAGTAAATGAAGCTTCTTTGTTCTAAGGTGTAGGCATTCTGTGGTTTAGGATAAGTCAATGCAAATGTCAAATATAGAATACTGAGAGATGTGGGGAATGCTGTATTTTTATATTATCTAACGTAAATATGACTTCTCACAATTAGGCTTTTGAAAGAAGCCAGATGACATACAATTCTAGGTTATACAGGGTCCTTAAACATGTACTCAATTTTGAGAACATTTAGTATTTATACCTATCTTCAGTTGTTCTCCCATCCTCTCTGTCTTCCTCCCCCCTAAAAGGAAGAGATTAGATTTATTATCTAGACAAACATGTTGGAATCAATCAGCAAGCAAAGAGGCTTTGGAAGGTAACATGGATTGCTGAATAGAACATGTCTTTCCAAGGAAACCATGGAAAAGATCCACAACAGGACGAACGTCAACCTTGGAGAAGAGGGAGGTAATGAGCCACATCTAAAGAAAGGTGGAGAGATCATAGTTTTTTAGTTTGCAATTTAACATGAAATTTCTTTAAGGTAGAGCTAAGAAAATATGCCCAATTATTTGTGTTAGGGGATTTAAGAGATATCCCCTAGGACAGTTAGTGTAGGAATTTAATGAGTAAAAACAATTTAAATATTTTTCTATTTCTGTCTCCAAGTTACATTTCATGGAAAAGCCCAAGGTATGATGCCATACAGAAGTCTACATCACTGCATCAAAAACACTTTTAATATATGGCAAAAATTTTAGTGTCACAGAATCAAAAACACTTAATATATGGTGAAATTTTTTTTTAAAAGAATACTTTTAGCTTATATATTATCTTCAACAGTTTGAATTGAATTCCAACCATTCATTAAAACTGGGGAGGGCTTCCCTGGTGGTGCAGTGGTTGAGAGTCCGCCTGCTGATGCAGGGGACACGGGTTCGTGCCCCGGTCTGGGAGGATCCCACATGCCGCGGAGTGGCTGGGCCCGTGAGCTATGGCCACTGGGCCTGCGCGTCCAGAGCCTGTGCTCCGCAACGCGAGAGGCCACAACAGTGAGAGGCCCACGTACTGGAAAAAAAAAAAAAAAAACTGGGAAGAAAAATTCTGAAAATACGCTAGTGAGCATAAAATGACAAATTGAGATTAAAGGTGTAGTATCCACACTTTAATTTACCATTATTATTATTATATTTTAGAGTATGTGAAAATAGTGAAGGATAACATATGATTCTGCCAAATCTTATTTTTTCTCAGATTTTGGAGGGAACATGGCATTCCGTGAGAACATCTTATAGTGTGCATCTTGCAGAATGTTCTTTGAAAACAGGTGCATATACTTTGGGTCGATGGTCTCTTCATTGCAAGATGTGGGAGGTGGAATCAATAGTCTCATCTGCATGAAAGGACATCCACCTCCCTATGGAAGTAAACACTCAGAGTGTGGTCCATACTACCCTGGATCTTGTAAAAAATGTAACTTCTTGGGCACCACCCCAGAATGAGTGAACCAGAAACTGGAGCTGGCTTACTTCACTCAGTATGATAATCTCTGGGTCCATCCATGTTGCTGCAAATGGTGACAAATATATATCGCTTATATGTGGAATCTAAAAAAAAAAAACAATACAAATGAACTTATTTACAAAACAGAAGTAGACTCACAGACATAGAAAACAAATTTATGGTTACCAAAGGGGAAAGCGGGGGGAGGGATAAATTAGGAGTTTGGAATTAACAGACACCCACTACTATATATAAAATAGGTAAACAACAAGGACCTACTGTAGAGCACAGGGAACTCTACTCAGTATCTTGTAATAACCTATAATGGAAAAGATTCTAAAAAAGAAAAAAAAAATATATATATCTGAATCACTTTGATGTACACCTGAAACTAACACAACATTGTGAATCAACTATATTTCAATAAAGATATTTTAAAAAAGAAACTGGAGTTGGGTCCAGCAATCTGTGTTATAATAAGCCTTCCAGGGGATTCTGATCTAAAGCAGCTACACTTTAAGAGCCAAGAACCACTGCTGTGCCCATGTTTTAGTCTCTGGCAAGTCATACTGAACCATTTGTAATAAACATGCTATTCAGAATCAGTCCTAGTGTTATAATTTTAACTTTCAAATATATTTTAAAAATATATAACTAGTAATGCCCTTCTAATTTCTCATTAGTGTGTCCTTTTGGTTTCACATTAGAAGCACTTGGAAAGTTTTAAATATCCTGATGCCCAGGCAGTGGGGTGAAACCCAGGCAGCAGCTTGCTTTCAGGCTCCCCAGGTGATTCCAATGGGCCATGTACACGTAAGGACCAGTTTCTTATTTCTTTGTTGAGCAAAATTCTCAGCTCTGACTGTGCATGGAAACTGCCATTTCAGCTTCAAACATACTCTCTCTCCCCCCAGGCATTCTGATTCAAAAGGTCTAAGACAATTCCTGTGTTTTTGCATTTCTAAAAGTCTCCACACTTATGTTGTGCAGCTAGGGCTGGTCCCAATATTTTGAAGCTCTAGAGAAGAAATTTCTCCATATTGGCTCTTGTCAAGTGGTAAGGGGATAGAAACAAAAGTCCTACTGTCACCCAGAACAATTTCTCCTGTTGTATTTTTTGATCTGTAGGTCAGAGAAGTGACCTTTCAGCACTAATGATGTTCAAGTGGTGTTTTAAAATTATATTCATTAGGGAAAAAAATGGAAAAGTAATTCATAAATATTCAGTGGTGCAAAAATGGTTAGCTGAGGCTAATATTAAAAATGTAGGGTATGGGGCTTCCCTGGTGGCGCAGTGGTTGAGAGTCCGCCTGCCAATGCGGGGGACACAGGTTTGTGCCCTGGTCCAGGAGGATCCCGCGTGCCGCGGAGAGGCTGGGCCCGTGAGCCATGGCCGCTGAGCCTGTGCATCTGGAGCCTGTGCTCTGCAACGGAAGAGGCCACAACAGTGAGAGGCCCGCGTACCGCCAAAAAAAAAAAAAGAAATGTAGGGTATGATGAGAACCAATTGCTTTAAATCTTCAAGTTTGAAAATCTCAGTTACCTAGAATTTTGTAACAATGGACAATGATTTTGAAAGGTTTTGATGAACCACTAGATGGGTAAGCATATGTTCAAATAAAAATGATTAGTTAGTTGCTGGCAAAGCAGGAGATGATTTGAGAGTCATAATTAACCATAAGCTGGACATGAGTCAGGATTATAACACTTATTATTGAAGCCATGTATAATAATAAAATTTCTTCTACTCATCCTATTTAAAGATTTTTGAGTGCTTAATATGAGCAAGGCACTGTGTTAGGAGCCAAGCAACAGTTACAAAGAAAAGATAATAGTACAATAGAACAATATTCAATTCATATTCAATAAGTTTCTCACATGAGCTTTTTTTTTTTTTTTTGCGGTACACGGGCCTCTCACTGTTGTGGCCTCTCCCGCTGCGGAGCACAGGCTCCGGACGCACAGGCTCAGTGGCCATGGCTCACGGGCCCAGCAGCTCCGCGGCATGTGGGATCCTCCCAGACCGGGGCACAAGCCCGTGTCCCCTGCATCGGCAGGCGGACTCTCAACCACTGCGCCACCAGGGAAGCCCGGGTGACTATATTTTAAAATCAGGTAATTTCTTTGGTCACTAAGGTATTTGATGGGATGGCAGCTTCATTCTGGATTCCCTCCATCAAGGATTTGCAGGTTCTTTTCACTCCACGGCTCTTCTCTTCCTTTTAGGATGCCCCCAGCAAAGACTGAAATAGAACTGCTTTTTATAGCTTGTTTTTTCAGAAATCAGCTCCTTTGGACTTGTAGAAGACCTTGTATCTCTGCCAGCTCATTACATTTTGAGTAACATTATCAAGCGTAGAACTTATGTTTTTAAAATAGAATTTTAAGTCGTTTCATGAAAGAACAACTTGCCTAGATCATGATAACACCTTGTTAAATTGAATAGATCCTTGTCTTAGCTACTAAGTAAGTTAATGTTCCTTTAAAATATCATTCATTTGAGAAACAGCAGGAGTAAGAGTGGATATTTTTTCTCTCCGTTTAACTCCAGCTTCATTGAGATTATTGATTTCATTAAATAAATTCAAGCAACTTCTAAAACTTTCTCAGATTCTATGGCGCAAGGCCCAGATGTATGTACATGGCAGGCAGTCATTCACATTCTGGTCCATGCGTAAGTCCAGCATCACCTATCTCCCAAGTCTCCCTCTGGCCTAGGCACCCTGATCATTAGCCAGAGTGCACACACTATTCCCAAATGCACACCTGCTTCTTCAAAGCTCTATTATTTGACTTTACTCTTCCCTCATCCTAGAGTTTTATAATTCTTCTCCATCTAACAAACTGCCACTTATACTCTCTGACACCCCCCCCCCACCCCAGAAATGTTACCTCTTCTGTGAATCTTCCCCAACTACCTTGGACACTGGTATCTCATCTAACTCTAGTACTGAATTCTAGTTAAGGTTATGTATTTACATATGTTTATTCCTCACAAGTGAGCACTAGGGGGCAGGGATAAAGTTCAATTCACATTTGTCTTCAAGGGGTAGAAAGAATAGATATTTGAAGACAACTACTGTATTTCCATCTTCTGACTTTCCTATTGCCACATGCTCCCAATTTCTTCAAGTGGTGTCATCCAAATCCATTCACCATCTGAGTGACTTATCTTTTAATACGCTTCCGTTTGCTTCTGTGTGTTAACTGAAGTTATCTGGGGTTGGAAGGATAGTACATAAACGGCCATGTGATTTGTAGGCCTTAGAGAGAGGTCTCCAGGACACTTCCCTTTTCATCTGGTGTTCTTCCTTACACATTGCTTGGACCCTGCCTTACCTTGAACTAGGGAAGGGCATACTCTGGGGTTTCACATGCCACTGGGCCTGTCTTTGGAAGCCTATATTCTGCTTTCTGGCCCACTCCCAGCCAGCAGAAGCCCTGACATACCTACGTATTTAGCTCAGTGAACCGCATGACTATCTTTTAAAATCAGATCATGTCTTTGATTACTAATATATTCACTGGTACACTAGCTTCACTCTGGATTCCCTCCATCAAGGATTTGCAGGTTCTTTGCAAGGCAGGAGTGGATCCCACCTGACTATCACCATCCTGCCTAACATTTGTAGTTTAGGTTTGGTGGCTCTGGTTTTTGTTTGTGTTATTTTAACTGATGTCATTGTGTCATTCTTATTGTTTGAAAATGAACAACCATGGTAGAATGCTTTGATTTTGAAGCTACCAGTCATATGTATTGAGGAGCAACATCTTTTTTTTTTTTTTTGCGGTACGCGGGCCTCTCGCTGTTGTGGCCCCTCCCGTTGTGGAGCACAGGCTCCAGATGCGCAGGCTCAGCGGCCATGGCTCACGGGCCCAGCCGCTCCGCGGCATGTGGGATCTTCCCTGACCGGGGCACGAACCCGTGTCCCCTGCATCGGCAGGCGGACTCTCAACCACTGCACCACCAGGGAAGCCCGAGGAACAACATCTTTTAAACAGAACTGTAACCCAAGTACACATTTCTAAGCCCAATTAAGACCAATAAAATGTTTGTAAGTTGAATTAAATAACTCTTCTTTATCCCTGGCATAGAGTAAATTGATTTAAGAGAAGCAACCATTGTCGCAGCTATGTTCCAGAGACCGTAGCCTCCAAAAACAAATGAAAACACAAATTTGCTGCCAATATTGGAACTCACATTAGAGAAAAATGATCTTAATATAGATACAATTTTTCTCTGTATACTCATTAGATTGAAGCACTGTTTTCTACTGTAACAACATAACATTTCACTAAAATATAAGTGTATTTGGGAGTTCATAAGCTCTTCTAGTGTTTTGAGAACAGATTTGCAATATTAATGACTATGTTGGGGTTTTTTTTGCATTGATATGCTTTTATATATGCATTTGGTTTATAAGCAAATACTCTTTCTAATGCTGAGTTCAACTGACAAAGAAAAAAAAAATGAATGAAGCACAGATGCTATACATAAGAACAGAATGTGCAATGCAATTTAGCCCTGTGGGCTTCCTGGGAAGAACCCACTTATCCTGTAATAGGTAGAGTTGTCAGTGGTGACAATAATGCTGTTAGAAATCAGAACTAAGTTGTGCTCACCAGTGTTTGACTGACAGTGCCACAGTGCCTTCAGGGATGAAGTGCAAGTGCTGTTACCATTCATCTCGTGATTTTTTTTGTGGTTCAATAATATATCTTCATAAAACACCAATGATAGCCAGTATTCTGTGGTTCCTGTGAGTGAAATACGATGTGCTTGCAGTATGTCTTGAGGATTCACTAACTATGGCTATGTACACATAATTCGTAATCAAGTTTATGCATGAGTAGCTGAAATATAAATAGGAACACTTAAGACTGTCTCAAAATCAGATTGCAATTTATATAGTCATAGCAGGAGAGTTCAGAGATATACAATAATAAGCCTTGGCGAATGTTAGAGCAATTCAGAAAAGGAGCAAAAGCTAGATGGGGACAAAAAAGAGAAGGGCCATAACATTACTGAGGTAAGGATAAGACTGGATGAGTTTAATTTTTTCAGAAATCAATCATGGAATGTAGTATCGAAATGGGAATAAAACAGTTCTAGCTTAATCCTATTTGAACTTCTGAGTTGTCTCCCTCTGATTTGTGGTTTTGAGTGGAGATAATTCAGGTTTCTAAGTATAATTAATATAAATTCATCTTAAAATTTCGCACATGCACATGATAAACATCTTTAATGTGGGGATGTTGTAACAAGTCTCTGTTTTACCTACAGTCCATAGCTGCTAGATTTACCTTCTCAAGAAATCTATAATTATGCCACTTCTTCACTTCATAAACTTTTTCTGAATGAAGTTCAAATTTCTTAACTTGAAATTCAGAGTCCTTCATGAGTTTTCCTCAACCAGTACCTCTTGTCATATCTCCTGCATGCAAAGGGCTCTTCCTGAAGGAGACATAGTCCATTTATCCGTTCAGCAAACATACAGTGAGCATTTTAGCTCTGGGGATTCATGAATATAAATATATATATATGTATGTATGTATGTATATGTATATATATTCATTTATGTGTTCAAGGAGCTCAGGAAGGGGCAGAAATCATGCAAACAAAATAACCTGCTAAACTTCCATTCCTTTATTCTTAACAATCCCTTCATTCCAAGTAGCCTTACCATCCATTTCCAATAATAGAAACTCTTCCGTGAAGTTTTCATGAAACGTCTCCCTAATCCCCTCAAAAGAAAGTAAGCCAGTGCTCGCTTCGGCAGCACATATACTAAAGTTGGAACGATACAGAGATTAGCATGGCCCCTGCGCAAGGATGACACACAAATTCGCGAAGCGTTCCATATTTTTTAGGGGCAGTGTATAAAGGATAAAGGAGTCAGCATAAAGGGCCCCCCAGTGACCATACGGTGACAGATTTTTTAAATAAAATTACTATTATACAAATAGAGCAGATATAACACATACACAAATCAAATATTTGCCCAGGTCAAAAAATAGAACTTTGCCACCTATTCCATAAGCTCCTTCCACGAGCTTCATTCTGATCACACCCACTTCCCCTTCTTCATATCCTCACTTTTATAATAATGACTTTCTTGTTTTTTGTTTTTTTGGTTTTATCACCCAAATGTGCATCCTTAAACACTATAGTTTACTCTTGCCCATTTAAAAAAAGATGCATCTCTTAGGATGAAGTTACAACTTGAGCATCAAAAGCACTGTCACCATCATCATCACCACCACCATCACCATCATAATCATCATCATGGTTTACAAGCCGAGTTTAGTGAAAGACCATGAATTCAAAATGACTCAAAATAGAAAAGTTATTATGAAGCCTGCCCGAAAGATTACTGTAATAGAAAGTAGTGACTATAATAGATCATGTTTATTTTTTATTGATTTTAATATTTAAGAGGGTTTGATATGTCTTCTATGAATCTTGTATGTTTATAAAGCACAGTCATATGTCTGCTTTATCTGTTAAGAATAAACACTGGACACTGTAAGTCAAATAGCCCCAGAAAATGTAGATGCCAAGAACAGGAAGGACTATTCAGTTTGGGTGGGCACGCACAATAACCAACCAGAAAGGGGCTTCCACAGTGTTTGCCAGATGACCTACAGAGGAACACTTAACTACACAGACTTAATCTCTCAAGCCCTAAGAGATTAAATCTCAGTGCTAATAAGGGAGGTGTAACTTTTTAAAGCTAAGACACAAAAATCAATACTTGATTATGACAAGATAATAGGTTATATATAACAATGGCCAAGTGATATTTTTTTTTAAAAATCAGAGATAAATACTAGGTTGCAAAATTAAAACCCTACGCATAAGGCCTGAAATAGTCGCACTGGCATTAACAGGTGTAATTTAACTATAGAAAATTATAGTTAATTTTATAGTTAAGCTTTTATAGAAAAGCTTAATATAGAAAGGTGGTTTGGGTTAGAATCACCTTGAGAGAAACAAACAAGTATGATCAAGAATTAGTCAGTCAATAAACCAAAGTTCTGCAATCTAGGCAGTTCTGATAAAGTAATCTTTTCTTCACGATCTGCTAAGAATTTTATGACCCAAGGAAAGGAATAATATCAATAATGCTGAAACTCTGAGGGTATCTAAAAACAAATATAGAAAAACAAGAATAGAAATAAGAAAGATGTTAAACCTATGATATTGATGCTTTAGAGTAAATTTAAGTGAAACTATATCAATAAGTTCTGTAGCCTTTGTTTTATACATTTGTGAATTATGGTTTCAAAGTGTTTAAAAGGATCAGCTGTTCTAAATGTATAATTACAGTTAGTTTAAACTGTTTAAAATGACACGCTTAATAAATCTGTAATCAATATTTAAAGGCCCCAAGAAAAAATTCATTTTCAGTTTGGGGTATTAGATTCATGAGTTTAATAAATTGAACATTAAACAAAGAAAAAAAAAGAGAAAGTAAGTCATCCATTCCAAAGTTAATTGTCAGTTCTTTATTTTAGCACTAAGCAATATCTACTTAATTTACATACATGTGCCCTCCAAAAGTCAGTAAGTATCTCTAAAGTCGAGAATAATGTTCCAAATAGTCCCTATCCCCTACATTCAACAGAATTTGTAACTACAGAAAAATCATATATCTGTTCAATGAGTAAAATCATTCATGTTTTCTTGGAGGCAGCATCATTCTTATTTCCTCCTTAATCATTCACCTCCTTACAAATGTAGGAGAAAAAAGTTACCATTTCTCTCAACCATGACCTTGGTAGGTATAAAATCAAGTGATTCAATGACTGAAATGAAAAACAATATTTTATACAATTTTATATTGAATGAAATTTTCATTTTTATAAAGGAAAATGAAACATTCCTACTGAAAATTAATAAAAGCATGATGATTTTCTCCATAATATAGCAATAAAATTTTGTTTTATAATTAATCCTTTAAAAGTATTTCCATTTTTCATAAGGTGTTAAGTAATAAAACTTGCACAATTACCTTAAAAATGATTCTAAAATTATGAATAAGTGAAATTTATAATTTTGCATCTATAGGATTTTATAACCTTGCCCTTCTAACAGAATGGAGCTTACATTTTTTTACTGTAAGATTCAATAAATATAAATTAGCTTCTATCTTGAATATAGATCATTATACATAGCTTGCTAGACACATCCAAAAATATATACTTGAAATAAGAATTATAATGAAGATTAAATAACTAACTCCAAATTTAATCACTCTGAACCTTTATAATATTATGCCAAATATGTTAGTAATACTTATCTACATTTCAACATGTTATTATAATGTACATAAATTTATTAGTGATAGATATCCTTGAATTTCAGATAATGCATTAAAAAGTTCTGCACAGGATGAATATTTAAAAATATGATTCAATTAAAAATTATCTTTTCAAAGGAAAAAGATCACGATTTAACTTCTTGAACAGCTGAAGGTGAGACTGTCATTCATTCCTAAAACATCGACTCAAACCAGAGAAGATAAATCTTGATGAAAATGAATGCCTTTCTCATAGTAGACATCAGTAAATATTTGATAAAATTAGGCACCAGATCCTGAAAGTTTCATTGTCACTATTCTTTACGTTTATGCCAATAGGTTATAGTAATCATATAGAACACATTTTCATCTAGCATCTAACTTCCCTGAGGGAGAGACTTATTCTAACTTCTTAATACCTCATTGTCATAACATAATAGGAGCTAAATTATAGTTTTGATTATACAGTGCCTAATTAAAAAGAAAACTCATGCTAATTGGGCTCTTAGTGTTGCTATGTAGACCAGTCCCAAGAAGATCCACCCTCATACCACACACTACTCATTTATAATCCTGGTCAGCTTGTTAATGACCTTCCAAAGTCAACAAGGATCCTCCTGCCCCATGTTGACCGCACCAATAAAACGAGCCTGAGTTTGGTAGCTGTGCTCTAAGAGCACATGCTCTCCCCAACCCGCCAGGCTGTGGGCGGGGCTGCTTTAATCTGGTCCGCAGGGGAAGGGGCGGAGTTTTCCGGGTTAGGCGGGGCGGGCTGCTCACTGACGCAGCTCCCAGGGCTGGGTGTGGCGTCTCTGTGCAGGCGCGCTGCCGCGGCCATCTTGAATGGAGGTGTCATGTGCAGAGCTTCTGCGCACTGCTCGCAGAGCTGAGGGGAGGGCAGCAGCCATTTTTTACCAGGAACTGCGTTCTGAAGTGCCGGGGTGTGAGGCCTCTGCTCGCGGCACCTGTGAACGAATGAAACTAGACTCAGCGCACAGGAAAAGAGAAAAACAGGTTAGGCTTTATCTTATTACCCAGATTCTATTTATATTTCCCAAGAATTGTTAACGGGCTTCACCGGTGACAAGCTCTCCATGGGTTCCCCGCATCACCAGACCAGCCTGGGAATTAGCCAGTTTAAATGCTCTAAGAATGAAATCATTGATGACGCCGTCCTTACAGCGGTGACGTTATTACTAAGCTTTATTAGTCAGAGTGGAATATGTTATTATTTACAAGGTGTTGGAAAGAGGTCTGACCTCACAGGTGCAGGCACCGCCTGAGTAAAGGGATAGGATTTGTTCTTAATATCTATGTAGCACGATGAACTAATTCAATGCCACACGGAAACATGGTGATCATTCCCTTTTTTTTTTTTTTTTTTTTTTTTTTTTTTGGCGCGCAGGCCCAGCGGCCATGGCTCACGGGCCCAGCCGCTCCGCGGCATGTGGGATCCTCCCGGACCGGGGCACGAACCTGTGTCCCTTGCATCGGCAGGCGGACTCCCAACCACTGCACCACCAAGGAAGCCCTCCATTCCCTTTTTTTAAACGATGTAAATAGTGTTTGATTGTTTTCCCATTAAACAGAGTTGATTGTAAACTATGTCCCGTGTAACCATAAGTTTTTGTTTGAGCCGAGACATGGCCAACGTTGAAAAACCTCTGTTTATAAACAGACAAAATCAATAGTGAAGAGAGGGCCCAGTGTCCAATTCCTGTTTGTTCGAGTTCTTTTTGAGAGCTCGTTGGGAAGAAATACACAACTGACTTGTGCACAGGAAAACAATAACAGAAGCTCTTTTGTGCCTTTGCGCAGTTCAGAGACAAAACAGAGGTAAGACAGCCTCAAGCAGATCTGCCTCATATTCAGGCATGTCTTCCAGCGACCACGCTGGAAGTCGTGCTCAGTAAAATGCAAACGGGTCCACTAAAATGCCAAGAGTTTCATTTTGTTTTGATGTATTTCTCACAGAATAACAATGTTCGGCTTAGTTTTTTTGTTTGTTTGTTTTGTTTTTTGTAGTGCCCTTTGGGAAAGAACATTTTCTCTTTTAAAAGCCACACAAAGCTTAACACAAGCAGCTTCATTGTTCTCTTTCTCAGGAAACTAACAAAAAAAAGACTAATGTGTTACTGAATGAAGCTATTCATTGCTTAAAAACAAGAGTAACAGTAACTGTTATGTTCACATTAACCTTATTTTCACGCTTTAACATAGAAGTTGCTCAGGTGTATTATATGTGTACCATAATTTGCTTTAAAAAATGCTGCTGGGAAATACAAATCTAATGAAACAAAAAGTAAGATATCTTTTTTTTAAAAAAAACTGTTATATAGGTGTACGGCAAAGTGATTCAGTTGTCCGTATACGTGTATCTGTTCTTCAAACTCTTTTCCCATTTAGGTTATTACAGAATATTGAGCAGAGGTCCCTGTGCTATACAGTAGGTCATCGTTGGCTATTTGTTTTAAATATAGCACTGTGTCTGCTGTTATTTTAGAAATTTGAGTTAATAACCAGTGTTAAGCCCAGCTACCAACACTCAGATTTTGGAAAATGCAAAGTTGTAATATTGATAATAAGTGCAGCTCTGGAAAGTGGAAAAAAATCTTTGACTTGAAATCCACAACCCTGGGTCTTATTTCCAACTTTGCAACTTATTGCTTGATATTGGCAGGACTCTCACTTTTTGAGTCTTGATTTACTCATTTGTTCATTTTCAAAGTGGGGAGTAGCTCTGGTTATCCACAGAATGACTAGTTATTTGTTTTATAATGTTCACATGTAACTTTCTTCAAAGTTCATAATAAATAAAGGCTGATAAAGACCAATATTATGAACTTCTGGTGCAAGATTTTTATCATAAATCGTAAGCATGTGATGTAGGAGTCCCCAACATCACTTATGATTATCTCCCTTGGAAGCAGGTGAATTCACAAAATTTACAAAATGTATTTGTGAAAAACTTATTTTAGAGACTAATCTTCTTTAAAGGCAATAGATGTATTAATATTCTATGCTCTATGAGGTCAGAAGCTTTGATTTTGATATAAGCCTAATGCCTAGGGCATTACCTATACCATAATATTGAGTAAGTGAATGAAAGAATTCACTGACTATATCCTCTTTCACTATATTCATGGCATGATTTAGTTCATAAGTATATTTCTCATGAATATATTCTTAATGAATATATTCATTAAAACACTGAACCTGTGACCCTAAGCTTCTGATAAATTGAATAACCCTTAAAATTCTACTAATATATTCACATTTATTGAACCTACTTAAGACAAATATATTCATGAATATATTCATGAGAAGAATATATTCATATTCACAGAATATATTCTAGAAGAATATTCCTTAACACAATTCCCTGATAAATTTGTCAGTTTGATGAATTTAGTGAATTAGTTGTTCATGATTTGATTCTTTGGATAATTATTTTTGATCACTTTTAGAGAATTGGTTCTCAGTGAATTGACCGAGTCCCCTCTCTTGACTCTGATTGATATGATCAGGTAGGCTACTGGCTATTGGAGCTCACCACCCTCTAAACCTGGGGGCAGAGGTATCCTCCTGTGAAATCTCTGTTGAAGGAGGGAAAGAACCCCTTCTTCCAAAAGGAGAGAGATTAGAGGCCAAAGTCGACTTCAGACCAAGAGCTACTTAATCAGATTCCCCCTTCTCCCTGAAGTCTGTCTTCTTATTCCTCCCCGTTTTTCAGAGACGGTGGCTTTGCCTTGGGGGTTTGTTAGCAGGTGTGAATACTTAGTACAATTACTAAGGACTGAGCTACCTACAAAGGGTACACTGGCTTTAGCTATTAGTCTTAGAAGTGTGCTTTGTATTTATGGTATGTAATATGAATATAGTATGTTCTGTGTATACTCTATGTATAAACAGTATAATCTATATAAATTAATTACCAGCCACATGATTTTTTATTTCTCAAGTCATGTATGCTTTTTCAAATTTAAACCGTGAAGGCTTGGCCTCTCATGGAGAATCACTGCTATTGTGAGCCATAGTTTCTGATGAAATTTTTCTCTCTCAGGTATTTGAGAGCAGAAACAAGATTGTGACAATTCTCAAACTAAGTGAACTGTGACAGTGGTGAGCTCATGAGATCTGAGCTCATGAGATCTGAGTGTTAGAATATTTGAACCATTTTATTTTACCTTTAAGTCTAAGATACAGAGATAGTGAACTCAAGAAAAATGGAGACAAAGCCTAAAAGTGAAAATTTAAAAGGGAAAGTGGTAGACCCTATAAAATTTAGAGAGAAAGCAAACATAAAGAAAGTGAATATTTTTATATCAGAGGGTTTTTTTTCCTCTCTTATGAGTGAAAGCTGTTTGCATTCCCTGTTATCTGTGAGACATGAAAGGGCCATAATCATGGTTGATAAGTTAATCAAAGACAGGAAAGCCCTTAAGTTTAGAAATGAAATTAGACATAATGTGAAAAATGACATCACAGTTAAAAGCCCTTGAAAGTGCCCTGAAGTCCACCTCAGAATTTTTATGAAGTCTTTACCTGGTTGTAGTCCCCCAATAATCTTTATTTTTCTTTTACATCACAATTCATGTTAGATTAATGGCATTAATAGCTATCAGATTTTCTGAATTACTGTTGTTTTAATATTTGACAACTGTGTGCATACTTCATAATTTTTTGATGGCTTCTGTATACATTTATCTCATGACTCTTTAAAGATAATAGTGCCCTCAATATTGTCTACAATTTTACTTATTTCAATTAGGTTATACATCACATAGACTCTTATCTTGCTTTATTTTTATTGAAATATATTATTCATATAGAAAATGCACATATCATGAATGTACAGCTTAATGAAGGTTTTGAAAAATTGGACACATCTATGTAATCTTCACTCAGATCAAGAGACAGACCATTACCAACACTCCAGATTGCTTCTAAAGTCAGTAATTGATTTTAACTAGAGGGTTGCCCATCTAGCAACCAATGCTAAACAATGTTCAATAAATAACTACTAAAAAACACGATTGTGCTATATGGTACGGAAAAAAATCCATGTATAGATATTTCTAATGTTATCTTTATATAGGATATGCCCTGTTAATAAGAAAATGATAAATGTTTTTATAGAATTTTAGCACTGTAAGGCATCTAATCCACCACAGATTCCCGCAGGTAACACCCTGTGTGGGATTCTGCTGTGTGACGTCTTCTTCCTAATCCTTTATTAGTATTACAGAGAGTATCTGCAGTAAGGGACAGATGTTCTTGCCAAAAGCCTTACTTCTATTTTCAATTTGCCAGTATTTTCTGGGACTGTACCTCTTACGTTAAATCACAGAAGTGGCAAAGAATTCTCTTTCAGAATTGAAACAGTGAAAGATCTTAATTCCTTCTACAGTGCTGGATCCACCCTCCAAGTTGCTCTGCCATCAGTTCCATGAAGCTATCTGTGGCCCCCATCTTCTGTCCACTATAGTACAAAATTCAAATGACTGTCTGTCTTTTCAGCATGGATTCTTCTCTTTTCATCTCACGCAAA
The DNA here is from genome assembly GCF_000442215.2 of Lipotes vexillifer. Lineage (NCBI taxonomy): Eukaryota > Metazoa > Chordata > Mammalia > Artiodactyla > Lipotidae > Lipotes > Lipotes vexillifer. The sequence goes on from NW_006775864.1 coordinate 392,747, forward strand.
GTCTCTTCCATGTACTTTGAGTGGTCCATGACCATTGTGTTTAATGCTTAGAGTCAGCCAGCAGGACAAGTACAGATTTATAGACCAAAATGTACAACTTCAGTTATATCAGTATTTGCTTTATTAATATGGTCTACATAACATTTTTTAATTGATACATTGTCATTGGTTTTTCTATTCCCCTTTGCAGTACATGAATGTATTGTAGTCTTATTTTAAGTGTCTAGAGCTGAGAGGAATCTTGTAATCAACTGGTATGAATCATTCATTTTACTGATAAAGATTTCTGGGCCAGAGAGGTAATTGTAATATTAGTGTCCATGTTATCCCAATTCTAATCTGGGTCTATTTTAGTGTATCACACTGCACTCCCGTCTTATGTGTCCTGTAGTGAATTTCACACATATGTGCACACATATATACAAACACACACACACACAACTTGTGTACCTAATACAAATCCATGAAACCACACTAAAAAAATAAATCAGCGGTTTAAAAAATTTATGCTCTAATAATATATTAATTTTTTAAATATTATTTTTAATTTTTAATCTTATCTGATGCTTATCTTATCCAGATTAAAATCCACAAGAAAGGATGGATGGAATAAATTTGTAACCTAAATATATATGAAACATTTTTTATACAAGTGTGATTTCAATGTGCTTACCTGTAGCATTTTTCCTCTCCCATTTTGCCACAAAGGATGAGAAAACCTACCAAAACGCAGTTGACACTCAAAAAGGATTGTTGACTTGAAGATGGCAGGAGAGAGTAGTTTATAAATATCTGGAGACATGCCCTTCCTGGTTCAGTGCTCTTGAGTAGTCCAGTTGGAGGAAAGGACACTGAGCTGAAGCACACAGAAGCTGCCTCTCACACTAGGAGTCACGTAGTAGAACAAGTAGTAGAGAGGTTGGCAGAAAAACAGCTACTTGTAAAAGGTAGGGACTGAATCTTTGCCTACGTTTGTGACCTATAGGTACAATAACTAGACCCTACCTTTGAGTAAAGGGTGAAAGTTATTCAGTGGCAAGTATAAAAACAAAGTTCTGTTAAAGGGGAGTAATGCAGAATTTTCTGAAAGGAGAAACTATGGTTTTATTATGCCTTTTATGATGCAATTTAAAAATAAAGATTTATATTCAAATCATAAAATATTATACCTGAACATAATATTTTAAGATATCTGTTCCATGCCAGGACTCTGCTCGTGATTATCCTCTGAACTCAAAAATTTCTGAACCCGTGAATGTCTGGATAACTTCTCTAAATTAAAGACAGTTTTCTCACTGGAGTTATCCAGCACACAAAGGTATAAAAAAGCTCTGTTTTAATCAAAGCCACTTACGTTCACAGCTCTCTATGGTTATGATGAAACCAAGACTTTGAAAAATATTTAGAAGAAAAGAGGGAATTTTGTTATAAGTACTGTTTTAAAGAAAGCTTATCTTAAATTCTGACAATTGTTAATTTTAAGCTTTGAATTTGTTTTATTATCAAAATTTAGAAAAATGAGAAAATGGATTCAAGAATTAACCTGGGCTAAATTACCTTCATTTATGCTGTTCCTAGTATTCTTTCTCTAAGATATTCTTTTTACGTCACTTCTATAATGCCGATGGGACAGAATAGAAAAACAGTCATTGACTGATAGTGTCATGTAGCTCTATTTTCTCCCTAATGTGTAGGAGGGCAGGAACAATGTGCCTTTGGGACATGGATGAGATAAGGTACTCTGTAATCATTGTAATATTCACGAGTGGGGTTATGCTAGCCGGGAAGATGGGGGATCAACAGTTTTAACAGCATATTACAGTAAGGCTGTGCACAACAAGGGGGTGCCCACCTTTGGGATCACCTCTTGTCAAAGATCCCTAGCTGGATCCCCAAATCTTCTCAGCTACATTTTGCCTTCCTCATTTATCTTTCATTTCTTTTTCCTGAGCCATCTCACTCCAGTTTATAAAATATCAGGAAATGTTTCATAGCAGTTATAAAAATGTATGTAAAGATATTGAAACCTCATTAGATGGTACAATAAGGCAAACTTTTTGAGACCAGGAATCATCATATTTATTTTTATATTTTCTACAATGTTTCACATAGGTATTCCCCCAGAAAAAGAGGAATTGATTTGAATGTCCTTGCCATTTAGACAATGTCGATTTCCTATAAATAGGGATGATTTTGTGCCTTTAGGGAAAAATTGTATGATATTGCAATTTATCTGAGACATACATGGAACAAAGGTAAAAGACTAAATATAACTTAGTTAATTTAGATTTAAGAAATGAATTGTAATATTAGTAATGATAACTTATTTTCCCAAAATTGTATAATAATCGTTTCACAACTATAACTTTCTACTTGAGACAGAAACAAAACAGTGATTTAAACAACAATAATAAATATTTAAGTTTAAAACCAAATAACTGACGTATTTGTTAAAAAAAACAAATTAAGGAACAGAAAATATAACTTATAAGCCATTAAATGTAAAAGATGGAAAGTAAGAAAAGTAATGAATCTGAAAAGCATAAATGAATTGATAGTATTCTCATTGCCCAATAAAGTCAGTGATGTAAGTAGAAGATGAAGGGTTGTATAAACCAGGTTCTTAACCTGAGAGAAGACCTAAACCCTTGACATTACGTACAAATTTTGGATATATACTAATAAGGATTTTTCTTAGGACAGGATTCATACTTTTCTTCAGATTTTCAACATACACCGTTACTCAAAATTCTTCTCCTGTATAGCTGAACCACTCAAGGTTCGGTATTCTCACTCCTTGCGTTCCTTACCTGCTATATTCTGCTCACCCCACTCCAATTATCATCGACCTCCATATTCCCAAATCTAATGTCCACTTCCTGTCCTTGTTTTACTTAATACCTCAGAAGCACTTAAAAGATTCAACTAGTCCCTCTTTCTTGAGTCAGTCTCTTCGTTAACATCACATACTTCTGGTTTCTTTCCTATTTTACTGGTACTCTTTCC
>NW_006775864.1:395850-403516 GCF_000442215.2 Lipotes vexillifer
CTCTTTCCCAGTCTTTTCCTGGGCCCTCATCCTCTTTCCAGCTTCTCAAGTGCAGAGCACTCTAAGACTCAACCTAAACTCTCTTCTCTATCTCAAAGCTCTCTCTTGGTAACTGTATTCAATCCCATGATTTATGCTCATGACATCAGATTTTTATGTCCAAACCTTACCTCTTCCTTGGGCTCCAGACACAAATATACAACCACCTCCTGACTTCTCTACTTAGATGCCTAATGGACATACCAAACAACAACTCACTTCCCCAGTCTCCCATTACTTAGTTAAATGGCTTTGATTTCTACACAGTTGCTTAAATCATACATTTTTCTCTTTCTCTAACTTTTGAAAACCAATTAATGAGTAAGACCTGTCAACAGAGGACTTCCCTGGTGGTGCAGTGGTTAAGAATTCACCTGCCAATGCAGGGGACATGGGTTTGATCCCTGGTCCGGGAAGATCCCACATGCCACGAAGCAGCTAAGCCCGTGTGCCACAACTACTGAGCCTGCGCTCTAGAGCCCTCAGTAAGACCTGTCAACAGAGGACTTCCCTGGTGGTGCAGTGGTTAAGAATTCACCTGCCAATGCAGGGGACATGGGTTTGATCCCTGGTCCGGGAAGATCCCACATGCCACGAAGCAGCTAAGCCCGTGTGCCACAACTACTGAGCCTGCGCTCTAGAGCCCACGAGCCACAACTACTGAAGTCCGTGTGCCTAGAGCCCGAGCTCTGCAACAAGAGAAGCCACTGCAGTGAGAAGCCCGCACACCACAGTGAAGAGTAGCCTCCGCTCGCCACAACGAGAGAAAGCCTGTGCGCAGCAACGAAGACCCAATGCAGCTAAAAATAAATAAATAGATTTATATATAAAAAAAAAAGACCTGTCAACAGTACCTCTGAAATAGATGACAAGTCTGACCACTTTTCTCAGTGTTAAACTCTGTCCAAGCCTCTGTCGTCTGGTCGTAACCACTGTAAGAGCTTCGTAATAGGTCTCCCTCCTTTCACTCTTGCCTCCCTAAATCCATTCACTGTACAGTAGCTAGCGTATATCTTTAAAATAGCATCATGCCACTTTCTGCATAAAACATAGGTTTTCTGTCATACTTAACATTTAATCTTCTAATTACAGCTTACAAGGCCCTTAACTTATTACACTATTGCCTATCTTCTTCCTCCCCTTTCTCAGTCCTTCCCCCTTAATCTCTATACTCAAACCACTGTAGTCATCTTAGGGCCTGGTACTTCAGTACACCAAGCGTGTCTCCCTTCAGGGCGTTTGCATCAAATTATCACATGACTGGCCTCTTCTTATCCTTTAGGTTTCAGATTCACTGTCACCTCCTCAGAGAGTTCTCCCTTGTCAATCAGTCTTATCCCATGAATCTCTCTATCGCAACATCTGTTTTATTTCTGTTATAGCATTTATCACCATCTGAAATTTTACCTATTAACCTATTCATTATTTGTCTACTGTCTGTCTCTGCACATAAGAATATAAGCTCCAAGAGGGCAAGACCTTTTCTTCTTCACCATTATATCCTGGTGCCTAAAACAATGCCAATTACGTGGTAGGAGATCAATAAATGAGTTCAGAATAAAACTCTAGAAGAGCTTAGGCTAGTGGAGGTAAATTTCCATGTTATTCTCCTTAGATTCTGAAAAGTTAAACTGAAAGGACAAGGCTGCTAAATCGCCATCGGCACCAATCAGAAGTTAGCAGATGATGGTCATCACTTGCTTCTTCCTTTTATACTTGTTCACCTTCAGTCATAGCATCACAGCAATCTGAATGGTTTGCAGTTATTTATGATAAAAGCTAGAGTAAAGGACATCATATACGAAGTGTAATGTCTCTTGGTGTAATGAATCTTTTTTTCCTTTATTATACTTTTTTAGTTTTCCAAATTTTCTTCAATAAGTTTTATCTTAAAGATGAAAAAAATTATAAAAGTTCTCTGCTTATGATCTGAAATCCATTTAAGCTACCACTGCTTAATATGCCTTTATCTGCCCTATGTAGACACATGCACAACTCACAAAATATGATGTCTTCCTTTTGTAAAATTTTGAAAGTTCTTTTCTTTATATATACATGTAGTTGTCTTTGTATATGTACAGCAAAAATGATAATGATAAAATAAAAACTGCTACTAACTATTGATAGTATAAGGTGGCTCCTATACATTATAGCTCATGGATTATTTATAACAAATTTCTGACATACTATTATGTCTTCTGTAAGTGAAGAAACCAGGTTGCCGAGAGGTTTAATAACTTGCTCACAGGAAAATAGCTAGATTTTGCTAGAGCAGAGATTATTTCATACTTACTTCTGTATCTCCAGTGCTAACATGGTGCCTGGGAAATAGTAGGTATTCAACATGTATTTATACATGAATGGATGAGTGTGGTTGGCATTTGAATCCAGGTATGAATGACACCCAGACACTTAACTGCTATACCACACTGTATCTTTGGGCTTATCTATATGTGTACATTAATCAGAAGTCCTGTGAATTAAAATCTTCTTTTAAATTAGCAACAGCTTCTTATTTAATGCAATTATATTACATTTTATATTCAAGACAGGATAAAACACTAGAATGAAGGAATGTAAATGCCAAAATTGGTACATGAACTGGACTCCTAGATTGATAAGATGTATTGAAGATGATATTCACATAATCATATTACTACTAAAGATACTTGCTTTGGAACATTGTCTCAAGAAAACGATCATCATTGAAATGGTCATAAATCTTTGAATGAGATTTTGAAGTATAATGATCTTTGGCTTTCGGCTGGGAATCAGTAATGGTTGAAACAATTTTTAGAGGTTTTTACTTGAAAATTTATCTTGGAGTAGCTATTTTAAGTTTTTTAACTTCCTAAAATATTGATATCCAAAAGTTAAACATAGTAATACAGAGTCTCATTGGGTTTCCCCTGTTTAGTAGCAAATAATGGTATGTTCTATATTGGGTTTCTCATTGTTTGATAATGCAATAAACAAAGTATAAAGTGGGATAAAATTTGGATGAATTTAAAAATGAATATCATCATTCCTTTTATCTGATTTTAAATGTTTATATATTTTTGAGGTAAAAATTACAAAATACATTTGGTTTTCATTATTCATTGTAGTTATATTCTGCATAGTCATTGCAAACACTCAATTAGTGAATACTGAAATATTGTTCCTACAAGAAATATAGGGTTAGGTTCCTGAGAACCTGTGGTCACAACATTTGCATCAATACGTAACCTTGTTTTTGTATTTGCATCAATACATAACCTTATTTTTGTATTTGCATCAATACAAACCTGGATTTATGTATTTCTGTTTAAAGTTACCTTGTTTAATGCATATGATTGATTCATTAACATTGAACTCACAACCAACAGCATTATAACTTATACCTGAAAGAAGTTTATCTAATGTACACATTTCCTCTTTGTAAGGCACATCACAGCCTTCTTGCACTTAGGAACACTAAACAGCATTTCAGCACTACATTTGGGGACCACTTTAAATGGCAAAATTGACAAAAAGCACAAAAATGCAAAACCATGGCACTAAGTATACAGTGAAAAGAACACTTGATTTCAGGATAAGAGCTGAAACAAGAAGGCAAAGAGATGCCTTATTTGACTTTAGTTTGGAACTTGTGAGTCGAGCGACTCCAATTTTTCACCAGTCTGTTCATGCATGAGTCCGTGAATGACCAGAATGCACCACAGTATTGATTTTGGGTTAGAAATAAATTTTAGCAATAAGGTGAATACACAAGTACTGGATCCACGAATGAGAATCAACTCTGTGAAATGCACAGATCTTAAGAGCACAATTCAGTGGATTTTGATAAATATATACACTTATGCAACCAACACTCCAATCGAAATATAGAACATTTCATTACCTCAGAAAGTTTCCTTGTGCCTCTTACAGTCCATGCCCGTGTACACCCTCCCCCCCACTGGGAACTCGTGTCCTGATTTCTATCACCATGGACTGGTTCTGCCTGTTCTAAAATTTCCTATAAAAGGATTCATTCAGTATGTTATTTTTTTGTGTCTACATTCTTTCATGCAAAACAATGTTGTCCAAACCACTAGTTCATTCTTCTTTATTACTTAGCAACATTTCCTTGGTTGAGTACACACTATATGGTTATACAATTATTTCCAATTTAGTCCCATTATGAGTAAAGCTGCTGAAACATTCCTGTACAAATATTTTTGCAATGTGCATTTTGATTTTGGGGGGAAAATAGCAGGGAAATTGTTGGGACATAGGATTAATATATGTTTAACTTTATTTAAAAACTATCAGAATTTTCCAAAGGGACTGTACAATTTTGCATCCCACCAGCAATGTATGAGAGTTCACATTGATCCAGGTCCTAGTTAGTCCTTTTAATTTTTAGCCACTGAAGTGGTGTAAAATTGTATGTCATTGTGGCTTTAATTTCCCTGATGACTAGCAATGTCAAGAAATGTTTCACGTGGCTATGGGTATTTAATTTACCTTTATTTGTGGTATGACTTTTGCCCATTTTTGTCTTCCAGTCTTATAAGCTTGACTTATAAGAGCTTTTAGTGTATTTTAGTATGCTCCATGTTCAGATATATATGTTGCAAATATTTTCTTCTAGTCTCTATCTTGCCTTGAATTTTCTTAATATGTCTAATGATGAGTGGAAATTTTTAATTTTGATGAAGCCCAATTTATCAAGTGATTTTGATGTCCTCTAGGACAGCAGTTACCAACATTTTTGGCACCAGGGACCGGTTTCATGGAAGACAATTTTTCCACGGACGGGGGTGCAGGGGAGGGATGGTTCAGGCAGTAATGCGAGCAATGGGGAGTAGCAGATGAAGCTTTGCTTGTTCGCCTGCCACTTACCTTCTGCGTTGCAGCCCGGTTTCTAACAGGCCGCGGACCAGTACCAGTCCTGGCCTGGGGGTTGGGGACCCCGCTCTAGGAAATCTCTGTTAACCCCAAAGTCCTAAAGATACTCTATGTTATCTTTCAGAAGCTTTATACTTAGGTTTTTATTTTTGGGTCTAAAATCCATCTAGAATTAATTTTTGTGTGTTGAGTAAAGAAGAAATTGAGATACATTTTCCCCTTTATTTATCCAGTTGTTCCAGCACCAGTTTTTGGACAAAACAAAACAAACAAAGAAACAAACACCAAATCACCTTTTCTTTCCCCATAGAATCGCCTTAGAGCCTTTGCCAAAAAACAATGGATCACATATGTTTGGGTCCAGTTCTGATTTCTTTATGGAATACTATAGCTTTATAACAAGTCTTCAAATCAGATGATAAGTCCTCTACTTGTGTTTTTCTTTTTGATAATTTTGAATATTTAAGGTTTTAAAAATTCCTTATAAATTTTAGAATCTTCTATTTTTATTTCTACAAAGACTAGTGTTAAGATTCTGACTAGGATTGCATCGTATATATCTGTTTATTTAAAAGTTTAATTTCCCAGCAATGATTTGGAAATTTCGGTGTGAAACTTTTAAGGCTCCCCAAATGACTCTAAGGTGCAGACAATGTAATAAAATCTATTAATCTGGGCTCTTTCTTTCTCAAAAGATTCTGAGTGCCTGAAAGGAAAGAATTCATCCCATCTCTAAGATTCTACATATTAAATTAGTGATGGAGTCATATCTAGCAACACAAAAATATGTCATGCAATAGGCCCTCCCCAATGTGTATTTCTAACTTAAAGCTTCCATTCAAGTGGTTCTTTCAGAACAAAGACATATTCCAAAGTGACGTTCTGTCTATACCCGTACAGAGGAGCATTTGACAATTTCTTCAACTTAAAAAATAAAAGTATTTTGTGCCTACCCAAGTATCGTATTACATGTTCTGTCTGATTTGATCATATTTATATGGTTTGGATTGATGTGTAAAAGTGAGCAAGATTAAATTGGATTGATTTCCTTATGGGATTTATATAGATAATATAAGTGATAGTATGTGGCATATCTACATAGAGATGTATATTCTCTTTTTTCTTATTGCATAAATAGGTAACTGATAACTTATATTAGTAACACCTCAGAGAATACTGTAACCACCTAAAGACGGATTTTGTAGTCTCTGAGATTTTTCTCTCAAGATTAAATGTTGAGCAAACGACTGAAAACTGTAGTCACTGTAATTTTATTGAAGCATTTTCAAACAGATGTTACATCTTGGTTTGTGACTATATTTTAAATACTTTCTTTTTTTCAACATACATTAAACCAGTCTTCTTTTGTCTCTAGTAAGAGAAACATCTGTTTCTTCTTGTTCAATCAAAGCAACCACCTCAAGAGTCTTACTTTAAAAATAATACCATTAGAAAGTCAGCCTGGATAGAATATGCTTCATTAACATTTTACATTTGTATACAAAACAAGTTTTTCTAGAAGTTATAAGTTAGGGAGATGCTAGAGAAAATATGGTAAAACAGTTTCGATATTTTATGAAAGAATTAAATCCAGAGACTGGAATATGGCTTCAAAGATGTTGGTTTTAGGTTAAAAAGTCTCTGTAAAAATGTCAGTTTCCTTTTGTAATGTACAGTTGAAAAGTTTTTATAATTATGACTTAATGAATAACTGGAGGTATCTATCATAAAGTAAATTCAAATCTTTAAGTATAAAAGTACATCAAAATTGTTGAATAGTGTATATTTTTAAAACAAAAATACTTTGGAAAATGTGTAGTACAGTTTATATCAGTCTCCTCAGAATTAGTCATCAGGTGAAGTCCTTGCTTGGAATTGGATTTGATTTTTGGAAATATTCCACAGACATTCAGAACCACACCTATTGAATAATCTAGTTGAAAACAAAACACATTTTGGGGAGGTGAAAGTACATCTGTGATTATGATGGAATAAGACCTGTTTTATTGTACAGCTCAGAGTTGGCTTTAGAAATTGTTGGCCCTGATGTAGATTTAGCTACCTTCCCAAATTCCTCAAGACTTCTCTTTGTACTATAAAATTCATATGGGGAGGTGGGTATTTATTCATAAAGAAAACCAATGTTTATTCATTTCATAATAGTTAATACTTATAGAATTAACGTACAACAACCCAGGTTGGTATTTAGAGAGCTAGTCTTACTCACTGAATATGAAACAATAGCTAACTTACTATGAGAGCGTACTTACTATGTGCCAGGCACTGTTCTAAGTGACAATGTATATGCTTAATTCTCAAAACTCTATGAAGTAGATACTGTTATTATTCCCATTTAATAGAGAAGGAAACTGAGGCCTAAAGAGGTTAACTTGCTGAAGGCCCGGCTGTTAGGTGAGCAGAAATGAGATTTATATCCATCTGACTTCAGAGGCTATGCTCTAGACCCTTATACTGTTCTGCCTCTCTGAGGGTGAGTCTGTAAGTCAGACACCCCTGGCTTCTAATCTACCTCTGTCTCTTATGGAGCATGTTACGTGTCAACCCGAATAAAATATGACCCCAAATGAAAGGCAATCCCCCATTTTCCCAATGAGATAATTAAGAGTACCTTTTGGCTTAACTTACGTATATAAACTTTTAGGGCTGTGGGTGAAAATGTCTCTAATATTTAATTACTATTTTTAAAATTACATAACTAATTTAGAAAGTTCTTTTTTTTTTTTTTTTTTTT
>NW_006775864.1:403526-410480 GCF_000442215.2 Lipotes vexillifer
TTGTGGTACGCGGGCCTCTCACTGTTGTGGCCTCTCCCGTTGCAGAGCACAGGCTCCGGATGCGCAGGCTCAGCGGCCATGGCTCACGGGCCCAGCCGCTCCACGGCATGTGGGGGATCTTCCCAGACTGGGGCACGAACCCGTGTCCCCTGCATCGGCAGGCGGACTCTCAACCACTGTGCCACCAGGGAAGCCCAGAAAGTTCATTTTTCACTCTCACTTTTTGGAAATAATTGTGTTCAAATTTCTTCACATGCAGTTTTAACATCAGTGTCTTTGTCATAACTTTGTGAGTCATCTAACACATTTTTGCAGAACAAATCATCTTCAGCTCTAAATTGAATACAAAATTTTTTCCCACATCTAATGCTGTCACTGGCCATGTTTTTCTAAGTTTCAAATGCCCATTAGCATAATGTTAGGACACTCTTTTTCAGTTGTCTCATATGTATATATTCATGATCTCCACGTTGTTGAGTTATTATATTGCTGTCTTGTTTAGAAGGCTTATTTATAACTACACCAGTATTTGTAATTGCAATGCAATAACCCCCAAAGAAAAATTGCTACGTTTAAGTCTCTGCTTTTTTCTTTGTAAAATGGGACTCAACAGCCTTCTTTGTTTTTTGACCTAATGGTATAGATACAGATAAGCTGTTTCCTAGCTGCTAGCCACTGTTCTAATGCTATGCAAACCCTAATTCATCTACTCCTTAAAACCAGTCTACAAAGTGGATACTACTATTTGACTTTAGAGAGGAGAAGCCTGAGGCACAGAGAGGTTAAGTAAATTGTCCAGGTTGGCAAGGGCCAGAGCAAACACAGGCAACCTGGCTCCTGGGTCAGTCCTCTTAGCTGCCACACTATTTTCCTGCCCTTCTGCCATCTTGATGCTCGTTATTGAGAAAAGGCAGTAGATAGACACATACAGAGTTAGGTAGTGCCAGGCACATACCAGACTCTTAGGAAATGTTAGCCGTATGAGACGTGGGTCTCTTTTAAGTATCAGTAACTAGCATCCTTTTTTGGTCTGGTCCTGAGTCACTCTCCAGCCACCAAGACCCCACTGTGTCTGGGATTATGGGTCCCTGGTGAGTCTTTCTATTCCCTGGGACATTCATTGCTCCAGAATATTGAGTGAAGGGATACCATCTCTTTAATAGCAAATGAGAAGTGATGCCTTAATCCTATTTGGTGATGTGTTCTTTGTTGTTTACAACTCACAAATTTCTAATAAAACTTGGGATGATGATACATTTTTTTTCTTAATACTGTATTGGTATTGTAAGTGTATATCTTATCAACTGCACGGTTCTGAGTGAATTTTATATATTGAATTCCAAAAGCTCTTAAATTTTGTTAATGTTCTGTTTCATATGAATTAAAAATTACTAAAGAGTATTGTTAATTTTTTAAAATGCCTCAAAGAGGCTAATTCCATATAGTTTCTCTGAAGCAAAACTAACTCTGTACTACTTCCCAAGTGGCAGGTGGCCCAGGAAGTGGTAAAGGCAAAACACAGTAGGTCCGTGTTTCATACAAAGTTGTTCAGGCCTCCCTTTCACTGAAGGGAAGGGACACAAGAGGAGGGAAATTATGCTGAAACTATGGCATCTTTTTTCGCACCATAAAATTTAATGGCTGTGTTCTGAGTGGGAAGAGCTACTGTTTGAATGCAAAAGGCCTAGATTAGGATCTCAACTCTACGAACTGACAGATGATAGCGTGTTCAAGATCATTGATTGATCCACTCGTGATAAAATGAAAGGAGTGAACACAGAGTTCTCTTTGCTGAGTTTCACAAAGTATGGAGATGATTTAGATGAATGCTCCTGGGCTTACTTTAATATGCCTTAGGGAAATAATGCTAGAATTTGCTTCTCAAACTTATAAAATTTCCATTCAAATTACAATTTTAGGGGAAAAACATCAATGTAAGAAAATACTAAAAGACATGTAGTAGTGGGATCTTACATTACAACAAAAATCTGATGACGCAAGTGCTGAAAGTTGGCAGATGAAACCAGATTGGTGTCTTAGTTTATTTACAACCCTGATGCTGTATGAGACAAGGGTACTCCAGAAACTCCCTCTAGATGTGGTGGCAGATGGAAGTGTGTGTGTGTGTGTGTGTGTGTGTGTGTGTGTGTGTGTGTGTGTGGGGTATAAGAGCACTCTGATCACAGATGCACAGAGTCTATATACCATGTTTCATTGGTATAAGAGAACTCTGATCACAGATGCACAGAGTCTATATACCATGTTTCATTGTTGTTGGTTTTTCTTTGTTTGCTGTTTATAAGAACTCAGCCTCCAGAACTAGATATAGCTGAGTTCCAGTTCTCAGTTCTGACATTTACCACATACGGGATGCCTAAACGTTATTAGATTCAGTTCTCTCACCTATTTATTGGGGAAAGTAATTCAAAAAAATCCTTTTCTGTGAAATATTGTTTGGAACTGTTAATGTTAATCGTCAAGAGGTATGCCTCAGCAATCTGTGATAGGAATGGGCCCCGAATATAATGAAGTTCATTCTTCAGTGGGGCAAGGATGACCTAATTTCTCAAAAGAAAATGTCACTTCTTAAAATTTTTCTTTATCCACATGTTATTAAAAAACCCTCTTGATGATTAACATTAACAGTTCAAAATAATAATTGGAATTAAAATGAATAGAAATCACACCTTAAGCTCAGATGCAGCAGTGGCTGTTATCAACAAGGCTGCTTTTATATGAGGTCCACTTTCTTTAGTAATTAAGTTTCTTGAAAAAATAAAGTAACCTTTTTATTTTAATCTGATGGAATAATAGACCTTTTTGTCATGAACAATTAAGCTGGTGATTTTCCCTTTAAAAATTAACTTTATGATGAAGAAGTTTTCATTAGAATTTTTAGGAAGGCTTTCTGGTCTACCGGTTAGAACAGAAAGCCCTGTCACTGAAGACAGCTTATAAGTGACTTCCTCTGAATGTGTGACTATTTAGGATTAAACATTTGTAACATTACTGTCCTCGGGACCCATGCCCCAAAACTGCATTTCAAAGCAGTGTTCATCACATTGTAAAGGCAAAAATAACAACCAAAATCAAAACCATACACTTCTATGGCTAATTAACACTAACCCCAGTTTTATAATTTAACAGAGTATGTTATGGTGACGGTACAGTCTTCCATGAATCAGTTTTGTGGGAGAACCCGGTACTGGAGAAGGAATTGTTTCAGTAAACACTACTACTTGTCTGACAGCTAACTGACTTTACTTTTAGAATAAGACTGTATGTTTACATAGTAATTTCAGTACAAAAAAAATATGTATTTGTATGTATTATACATTTCATAATTTGAAAATTATTTAGTATTAATTACTTTAGAGCTGTTTTCCTCCATTGAAATAAAATGTGCTCAATAAATGTTACTAAGTTAAAATTTGAAAATCCTGAAAAAATATACCTGAGGGATGATTATTTGTAATGATATTTACTAGTACAGTGTTAGTTAATACTACATATATGTGACTATCTTCAAGCCCCAAGAAACCTTAATTTTTTCCTTTAAAATGGTGTTTCTGTTTAATAATGTAAACCAATCACTAGTTTATGCTTTTCCTGTAAAGGACGACATAGTAAATAGTATAGGCTTTGTGGGCTATACAGTTTCTGTTGCAACTGTTTTTGACTCTGTAGAACAGACAATGTATAAACAAATGAGTTTGACTGTATTCCAGGAAATTTTATGTGGACACTACATTTGAATTTTATATAATTTTCACATGTAATTTAATATTGCTATTATTTTTACTTATTTTTCAACCATTTAAAATGTGAGATTTATTTTTAGCTCTCAGGCTGCACAGAAACAGATGGCAGCAAGCAGTACTTAGCCTAGAAGCTGTGGTTTGCAGACCTCTGATCAGAAGCTTGGAAGCCATCATTCGTGCTTCACTGATTTTCTCTCATTCCATTTTTGGATACCTTTTCATGCTAGGCTTCTCTTTCTTTTGTGAGGCTGAAGTGTACCTTCAGTAACTTCTACCTGTGGATTCTAGATAAAGCCATCTGGAGTAGTCTAGAACAAAATAGTTTCCCTTTCCATAGGCCTTTATAAGGTGAAAGAAAGTCACTTTGACTCACTTAGATTTCTGTCTCTCTTAGTGTTCCTTAAACTCTTTCAAGATATGTTTGTTCAAAGGCTGTTCTCTCTTTACTCCTTAATTTTCTAATTATTATTTGAAAAATGAACACAAACTAAACAGAAACTTTATGTTGTTTTCTGTCTAATGGATAACTAAATAGATTTTCTGTTTCTGAAGACCTTTGTAGTAGGCAAGAGTGGAATGTGATTGTTAGGGAGTTGTTGATTTATTTTGTTGGTGTTTATCTGTTTAAATATAACCTAATTCATTATAAAGATATCTTACTTGTAAATGATCAGATAATCCTGGTATCATTTCCCATACCTATTAGTGGTCAATTAGCACAAATAACTGCTGTAGGGAAGGAAAACTTTATCTTTCTTCCCCTCTAAGTTCTTTGGCTAATCTAAGAATTAAATTGACATCAGACAGATTACCAGGAGGAAAACAAATATATATATTTTTTTGCAGTACAGGGGCCTCTCACTGTTGTGGCCTCTCCCATTGCGGAGCACAGGCTCCGGTCGCGCAGGCTCAGCGGCCATGGCTCACGGGCCCAGCCGCTCCGCGGCATGTGGGATCTTCCCAGACTGGGGCATGAACCCGTGTCCCCTGCATTGGCAGGCGGACTCCCAACCATTGCGCCACCAGGGAAGCCCAAAACAAATATAATTTTGTACATATGGTACCTCTCCGAAATATGAGACTCAAAGAAGTGACCAATGTAGGCAGATTTTATACCTTTTAGCCGAAGAAAAAGATGAATTTTGTAAAGAATTAACAGGACAAAGAAGTTTTGGGGTAACTTTGGTAACCCAAAGTTTTGGGTTTGGGGTAGTAGATTAGTGAAGAAGTAACATGGTACAGGGAGGGTACCTTTCACATGAGAGATTTGTTTCCTGCTTTCAGAGGGACAAAGGAGGGTCAGAGTATCCTTACTGTACTTGCTGTTTAACTTTAATTCAAAATAATCAGTGTGCTGAAATAGCATATGTTGGGGTGGCATATTCTTCTCCCCTTCACTGCACATACTCACACGTTTATTCTTTAGTCCTTCATTTCTATTAGCTATACTTGCCAGATGTGGCTATTGAGAGACAATGACAGTACAAAAAATAGTTTTTAAAAACAGAGAGTGACATTAGATAAAATTACAAATCCTTTTTCTCATCTGAGAGTGAAGTCTAGTAAAGCTAACTAGAAAATAAGTTATTAAATTAAAATAGTTCATCATCATCTCCCAAACAACTTAATTCACTCCATTTTTTCATGTACCCCGATGGCACATTATGTCCCTACTTGATTGGGTTATGTTATGCCGTATTTGGTCTGGTGGAGGATAGAACTACTTATAATATTAAAGAAGATGAGATATTAATTGTAGCCACACTGAATTTTCCTAGATGAAAGTATATTAATTTTTACTTACAAAGCTCTGACTGTTGTTATTAAAAATTATTTTAAACTGAATCATCTTAAGAAAAGAAATGGCCTTTTCTCTTATATCTAACAGGTTCTGGGTTGAATGACGGCCAGTGGCATGAAGTCCGTTTCCTAGCTAAGGAGAATTTTGTTATTCTCACTATCGATGGAGATGAAGCCTCAGCAGTGCGAACTAACAGTCCTCTTCAAGTTAAAACTGGCGAGAAGTACTTTTTTGGAGGTAAGGCTACCATTTTTTTAATTGCTTATAACTAATACATTGCTAAAAATGGAGTTTCAATAAAGTTTGAAGTATTTATATTGATTCAGTGGACTCAGTAGATCTCAGGAAAAAAGCAAACAAACTCTGTAACCTCATTGAACTAAAAGGAGCATCAAATTTATTGTTTCTTCATGATAAAGTGTTAATATGACGTCACCATATTCTTCTAGTCCAATTCAAATATTCTAAGTATAAAGCATGAGATTCTGAATCCATTCATTCTCATAATACTATTCTCAAGAATCACATCCTTGGATTATACATTGGTCATCTCTTGCTGTGTAACTAATTACCCCAAACCTTAGTGGCTTAAAAGAACAAACATGTATTATCTCACAGTTTCTCTAGACCAAGAATTCAGAAATGACTTAGCTGGGTGATTCTGACCACCTGGGTCTGTCATGGGGTTATACCCAAGCTGTTGGCCGTGGCTACGTTATTTGAAGCCTTAATTGTGCTAGAGTTTGCTTCCAAGACGGTGCACTCACTTGGTTGATCGTTTGTGCTGGCTGTTGGCTGGGGTGCCTCGGTTCTCCTCTATGCAGCACTGATCCTTCGGGGCCTCTCTTCTTCAAGTGGTCTCTTCTATAGGTGATGGGGCGGGGTGTGTGTGTGTGTGTGTGTGTGTGTGTGTGTGTGTGTGTGTGTGTGTGTGTGTGTGTGTGTGTGTGTGTGTAGAGAGAGAGAGAGAGAGAGAGAGGGAGGGAGGGAGAGAGGGGTGGAGAGAAGTGGAGAGGTAGGGAGGGAGAAGGGGAGGGGAGGGAAAAGCCAGTAAGTGGGAGAGAAAAGTTATAAGATAGAAGCCATAAAGGTTTTGTTCTTGTTTGTTTTTAATAATCCAATCTTCTGTTATATACAATTGGAAGTCACATCCCATCACTTCTGTTATATACAACTTATTAGAAGCAAGTCACTAAATCCAGCCCACACTTAAAAGCAAGGGGATTACACAAGAAATCAGGGGTTATTGGGGCCTTCTGAGAGGCTGCCTAACACAAGTTGCCTTACATGAAGCCACCTTATCACACATATCTTGATTCTTAAGTAATAAAAAGATTAGTGGAATGGAAGATTCTTTTAATGATAAATTCTACTTCTATATGTGAAAGAGTG
>NW_006775864.1:410666-460692 GCF_000442215.2 Lipotes vexillifer
AAAGAGTGTTGGAACACAGACCTGGCATGTTTTCTAATTTGAGAAATGCATCCTGCCAGAAAATGTTTTTCTTCATTAATGAAACATAGGGATATCTTTTATTAAAATGCTAGGTGTGTTGCTTAGATCAATAATAATCTTTCATTAGATTATTCCCTTTCTCATTCTAATCACCTAATGTGAGATCTAAAAAAATACATTGTATCCTTAGAAAAGGCTTTGATTTAAGCTTTAAAAAGTATGTGTACATATACTTGCCTCTGCAAATATGCCTATTAATATTCCTATATCTGTTTATTTGTATATATAAATATATGTTTATGTATCACTATTTGTATATATTTCTCTATTTATTAGAATAAGCCTACTTGACAACAGACATCTTGTATGTCTTGTTTCCTGCTTTATCCCCCAAGGTCCTAGAAAAATTCCTGAATATAGTAGATGACCAATAAGTATTTGTAAATGAATTAATAAATTCTGAAAAATAAGCAAGGCAAGCCTTTTATTCCTAAATTTCTAAAAGAAGAAATAGAAGCCCTAAGAGCTATACTGACTTGCTGCTGAGTCTATAGCCAGCCCCTGAATTCAAAACCTCCAACTGCTGTATGAGGGTGTTTCTCCCCTCTGCATCATGATATGATGAGTGACAGCTCAGAGACAGAAGTCCTGAGCTAGACCTCTGCTTCTTTAATCTTCCATGGTCTTTGTTGGGAGTTAAAGCTACATGCTTTTTAAAAGTCTCTCAATAAATATTTGATGAGTGGATGAAGTCAGACAAGATGTCTTCGGAGTGAATAAACTGGGCTTATTGATGTGAGAAAAAGCAACCCAGTAGCTAAACTGGTCTTTCTCCCAAAACATATTTAACAAGATGGACTTTTGGCCAACAGTTTTCATTGCTGTCAGAAAATGGATGACAGCGCTCAGTTGGAAAGCTATCGATAATCCCTACTCATCCAAATGACAGTGGAATATCTTTGGCCATGAATGAGCTTGCTGAATGCTTAAGGCAAGTGTTGATCTATTTCCATCTAGATGGGTAGGCAAAAAGCTATAACCACAAATTTATGGCATAGAGTTTATAAGATATGAGGGCTTTATAGTGTGCTATTACTATTGCTTTACAGATTTGGGTTTTCAAACCCAGCAGTTAGGGTCATATTTCCTCCCTCTTGGGTCTTTAGTCTGCCATTGGGAAATGCTGTCAGAAAAAGATCATGATGCTTCTTTGGTTATATCTTTATTGGCTGAATCCTCAGAGTATATGAGAAGCACTAGGGGAACTTGTTACAATTCAGATTGTCAGGCCCCACTCCTAGAACTTTAGAATGCAGAATGTTGAGAAATCGAAGAATTCTAAACTTCAAGTGATTCTGAAACAAATGATCTGAAGAACAGAATTATAGATCTGACTTAGCCAACTTGCATGCATATCTATTATATTCTTTTTAAAAAACAATGTTAGCCACTGACAAGTGAGATAAGTAAGAAACAGCTATTCTCATACAGCTCTGCCACCATGGAGTAGTGAATGGAAGCCCCAGACAGGGTCTGGGGCACATATAGACATTTATTAAATGAACATTTATTAGCAAGCTGGAACAACACTGTTAATACAAACTCCTCTGTCAGCTCAATGAAGTCTTAGCTCTCTGACTTGCCTTACCTTGAAGAAACTGTTTTCTTCAGGCAGCTGTAGCAGTATTTCAGAGGCAGGATTCAGCTATACCCAGAGCCAGTGCCAGGCAACAGAAAGCCTCCTAAGCTAATAGCTGGCACAGGTTCACTGATCCAGAATCCAGAACCGTCTCCACCGCTTCAGGTCACAGACCTCACTGGAGTCTTATACCATTTTCACACAGGCTGTGAGTGTTTCTAAAAGATGTTTTGCCAAACTACATAACCTTAATATATTTAATTTCACCACTGAGATCTCTTTCCTAACATTTATCTACCATTTATGCTAATTAAGAGACCGCTATTTTTACCAAAGAAAACCCAACTTGACATTCAGAAAGTTGATGAGAGGAATAGATAGCAGAAATCCTGGAGTAGTCATGTCTGGAGTGGCTGCAGTGTTTCTGAGAGCATGCTCACGACTACCTCTGGCACGTGGCTGCCTGATTAGAATGATAGCCGCTTCTGGACTGTAACTTAAAACACACACACACAACTTCATACTGTCTGTGCTGAAAATTTAAAGTAAGTTGTAGATGTTATAATGATGACATCTTAAGAAATATTAGTATAGTGGAAAGGAGAATTGACTTTGTTCTAAAATAAGAACTTTGAATCATACACACCGAATTTGGGACGGTGGCTTCTCTTAGTTGATAGGTCATTTTAATAATTTATCTTTCTTTATCTATTAAAAGGCAATAGGATCTGTTCTGTGAACATTACACAGCATCACCTGTTAACCCCAGGGTCTGACCCCAGGGTTTCATGCTAAATGCCTTTCCAATTCATCTGGGGTCTTTTCTTAAACTCCCTTTGAGACAGCCTCTTCCAAGGAAAATTTCAGATTTCAGGTCATGTGCTCATCTAAGGCCTCTCACCAACTGCTTGGCTACTCAAAGCATTTCTTCCTCCTTAGTCAGTAAAAATCAGATTGTTTTCCCGCTGGGTGAAAGCCTTACATAAAGGTGTTCTGCCCTTAACCATGTCCACAGTTTGCTTCTTTTGAAGTAAGTCCTGGCCACACAGCTGCTTTTGCCACCACAGGCATGGCTGTGCCCACCAGTGTGGAGCCTTCTCTCTCCACGCCTGCACCATGCTCACGCCAGGAAGGCTCTTAGTTCTCCTCTGTAACACTCTGAATCAGACGTTTATGCTCTAAGAATTATCTTGCCTTGTTTTTTCTTGGGAATAAACAGAAAAAGAAAGATTATTCATTTGGGAATGTTTCCTCAAGGAAAGTTATTTTAGCTGCTTTACTTTATTTCTCTATCTCCCAACTTGAATTCCTTTTGATAACACTTCATTAATTTTAATACTCAAAAGAATTCTAAAGAAAATAATTCAATTTATTATTGGCTGCTTACCTGGGAATTGGCTTTCTGATTTCTGATACAGGCCAGGGCCCTTGATCATGAGAGAGTAGAAAGATTTTTAAACTTAAAAATTTCTTTAGGTTTGGTATTTTGATCATTTGTTTCAATTTAAAAGGAAGAGGAGCTGTGGGCTGAAGAGGAGGGGTAAGAAAGATCCAGTCTTGTTGCAAGGGGAGTTCTAAGGAGCACACTGGGGGGGGGGCAGCTCTCAAGAAAGTGCCAGATTAGGTGGAGGTGACCAGAGAGATGGGGGGCATTGGGAACTGGCCAGAGTCTGATAGGAATGGAATTAATAGAGTTTAATAAAAGGGAACATCCCTTCCCAGCTACAAATCTAGGCTTACCAGTATATAGCCTTTTACTCCTCATTGAAATAGAGCATGAATTTTAAATAGTTATTAGATTGCTATGTAAATATGTTACTGACCAGGGTTTTTGGACTCCTTAATCAGTAGAAATTGATCAGAGACCAGACAAGAAATTCAGACAAGGCTTTACTGGGGCCCCTGCTGCAGCAGAGGGGGAACGAGAACAAAAACGGGTTCCTTTGCTCGCTCCTGAGGTGGGGAGAGCTGGTTCCTCATATGGGGTGAGGGGAGGGGTGTGTCCAGGGGTCGGGCTGGAGGCGTGGCTTAGGTGGTCTGCCCACCCCTTAGGTGGTGGTGAGTGCCGGGCTGGGGGGTGGGGGGGCATGGGTGGTGCCCTGCTTTTGCTCCCGACCCCCTGCCTTTGCTCCTAGCTCTGCACAAGTGGCAGTTGGGGTTTTATTTTGATCTTTTCTGTATTTTGTTGTTGATAATTTGCCCCAGTTGCACATGCACACAATTATTTTTAGTTCCTTATAGTGTCTTTGTGTTTTGTTGCTTGAGAAGACCTTTGTCCAGGTGCAAGTACTGCAGCAAAGTGTCCCAGGTCCCACGTCCTAGCCTGTCTCAAATACATGTTTGTGTAAAGTAGTTCTCATTGAAGCAGTGAGAGACTTGTTACCTGTGCTGGTGCTCCCTGGCTGTTTAAGGGAAAATGCCACCAGCTGTGAGTGCCTAAAACACACCACAACTTAGTCATGAAAGGCCTCCCAGATAGTTGCTCAGGAATACCTGGGTTGACCCGTCTGTCACCAGAATATGTGCAGGACCTTGCAGCACTCTTCCTTCCTCTGAAGGGCCAACTGGCCTGTTGTTGCACCTACCGAAAATCTGTTGTTTGAAGATTTGTTTTCTAGCTCCTTTTTGTTGCTTTCCACAAGAAATGGAGTGATAAATGTTTTATCAAATGATATGGTACATTAGTTGATGTCTTCTCAGTGGTCTGAAAAGTGAATCTTAAATGAATTTCTTTGTATTAGGTTTCCAGGGCTGCTGCAACAAACTACAAACTGGGTGGCTTAACAGAAATTTATTCCCTCACAGTTCTGGAGGCTAGAAGTCTGAAACCAAGGTTCAGAAGGGCCTGAGGTTCACTAGGGCCCTGATCCCTCTAAAGTCTCCAAAGAAGAGTATTTTCTGGTTTCTCCTACCTTCTGATGGTTGCAAGCAATCCTTGGTTTTCCTTGGCTTGTGGATACATTGCTCCAATTTCTGCCTCCATCTTCAAAATGAATTCTTCCCTCTGTTTCTCTGTGTCCAAATTTCCCTCTCCTTTTAAGGACACCAGTCATCAGATTAGGGATCCATTAGGTGATCAGATTATCACCTCATGTAACTTGATTACATCTGCAAGGACCCTGTTTCCAAATAAGGCCACATTTACGGATTCTAGGGGTTAGGACTTCAACATATATTTTTGGAAGGTACAAGTTGGCCCATAATAAGATAGAAGTGATTTGCTTCATAGCTCCCTTTAATTAAAGTTATCATACTTCTTAAGGGAGATTCATATTTCTGGATTAATATTATCCATTTTCAAAGATGAATTTTATAAGAGTTGAAAGTCAAACAAATTTTAGACAGTGTGGATAACTAAAAGGTAGAGACATTCAAACAATCAAACAGCAGCAACAAAAATTAAACTACTATGCACACTGGATAAAAACAGCACTGCTGGCCAAATTTCTGAACATTACTTTCTGACCTCTAAATAGGACTGAGTACAGAATTTTAAGGAAATCAATAAAAAATATTTTTGAGAAAATTCCATGACCACACTTGGTTATGGTGAGAAATCATCTCTGATAAATGTTAGAAAGCTTTGTGTAAACAAAACAATACAAAAGTGCAAATGCTAAGTAAAGGAATCATTGTTTTGAAAATGTATCCCATGTGTAAGAAACTAACAATTAGAGTGAGAAAAAAAGCATACAGCTTGGACTTTGTATCAGTCAGGATTTATACACACACACACACACACACACACACACACACACACACACACACACACACACACACACACACATATGGAGCCCAGAAGTCCCACAATCTGCTGTCTGCAAGCTAGAGAACCAGGAAGACAGTGGTGCAATTCAGTTAGAGTCCAAAGGCCTGAGACCCAGGGGAGCCAGTGGTTTAACTCCTAGTCTCAAAGGCTCCTCTTCTAAGTCCCAAAGTCCAAAGGCTGAAAATCTGGGCGCTCCAGTGTCCAAGGGCAGGAGAAGATAGACATCCCAGTGGAATTTGCCCTTCCTCTGCCTTTTTGTTCTTTTGGGCCCTCAACAGATTGGATGATGCTCACCCACTTTGATGAGAGCCATCTTCTTTACTTAGTCTACTGATTCCAGTGCTAATCTCTTTTGGAGACACCTTCACAGACCCAACCAGAAATAATGTTTTACCAGTTATCTGAGCATCCTTTAGCCTGCTCAAGTTGACACATAAAATTAACTATCACAGACTTAGAGTTAGCAAATGCTAGGGGCAGGATCATACATAAAGACAAGGCGGGGAAGTCTATCCACATTGCTTAGCTGACCTGGAAAGTTTCAGAAACAGAGGAATTTTGAATTTGACCTTGATTTGTAGTGTGGTGGGACCTATCACTACCAAAGAAATGAAAATAGTAAAGACTTTGGCTGTAGGTAATAATAATGCTGGAAATAAAACAATCACACACATTCAAAAGAGTGCCATGAAAAGAAGATGAAATCCTGGAATTGTTCTCTTCCCTCAGTAGAGTTTAAGTGGCTTTTCTGAAATCACATGTGTTTAAGAATAAATTGTCATCCTAATGGCATGGTGTACTGGTCTTGGAATTTTGCATAATGTGCATCTACGGAGCAGTAGAACATAGGCTCAGAGTCATAAAGATACAATGAAGTGTTCCCAGAGAGTTGTTCATATTAAAACAACCAGAAAAGTTCAGGAGAACATACTTGACACCCATGGCTATGTGTCCAGTCCCTTACCGACAGTAAGATCATTCCTACATTTAACATATAAATGCTGGGTACATGTGCTGTTTTGCACATTAAGTGTTCTCACAAGAAATGCCTTCAAAGAAAACAAATGTGATATTACTTTGGGAATTGAAATCCTTCAACTCTGTTATTAGATCAATGTTCAATTTTCTCTTAACTGGTTGAAATAATAGTAAATCTTTTAATCTTTTTGTGGCCTATTCCTCTAAATGCTTGGTTATCTTTGGGACTTTCTTTTCAAACATGCATTTATCTTTCTATTACAGAACTGAGATCTGCATTTGTTCATTTATATCCAAAGAGACTATGGAGCCCTTTGTATAACTCAGGGGTTATGCTTGATACACTGCGACCAAACAGGAAACAGAATCTCTACCCTCATAGAATTTACAGTTTTTGCTCTCATGTCCCCATATGTCTCACCTTTATAAAGTTATCATTTTACATTGTTTGTATGATTCTCTTATTAATGTATACCTACTCTAAGCTCCATCTGGGGAAACGTCTGTTTTGCTCTTAAGACCTTTCACCTGGTTGGATGAGGGCTACATTGTCAAGGCTTATCTCTTTTACTTAAAGTCAGTTGAATGTGGATGTTCACCACATCCACAAAACACCTTCACAGCAGCACCTAGATGAGTGTTGGATTGAATAACTGTGTATTAGAGCCTGTCCAAGTTGACATGTAAAACTCACCATCACAGAGTACTTTTGTATATCCTGGATTCTGGATTCGAAACATCAAATAGAAATATAATCAGATTGTCTGGTCTAACGTACAGATAAAGGAATACCAGGAATGGCTTTTACAGTTTTCTAATTATGATATCCAAGTCTTCTACAGGCATGTTCTTCTATTTTGTTTAATTTTATGTTTCTAATGTTACCTCTCTTATTCCCTCTTTTCATTGCTTTTACTAAGATAAAATTTACATATGCTAAAATCCACCTATTTCAAGTATATATTTCAAATGTATAAATCAGTGAGTTTAGTGAATTTATACAGTAGTGTAGCCATCACCACAGTCCAGCTTTTAGATCATTTCCCCAGTCCCCCAAATTTCCCTTCTGCCCCCTGCAGTGAATTCTCATTCTTGCCCTGTCCCAGGCAACCACTGGTCTGGTTTCTATTGTCCCTATAATGTTTTCTTTTTTCCCTGGGCCCTTATTTTTCTTGTTTTGTTTTTTGACTCTTCTCTGGTTTACTCTCCTCCTTAGAGACTTTGCCCAAGTCTCACCTCCTCCAGGAGGACGACCAGGCCCTCTCCTTCCCGCTCTAGCACGTCCTGACCCCCGCCCCCTCTTCCAGCATCCCTGGTCCCTGTTGTCCCACTCTGCTTTCTTCCCTCCCCTACCACAGCACTTAATCACTTTCTGACATTCTGCATCCTTCATTATGTGCTATATTGACTGTTTATTATTGGAATCTCCACTAGAATGTAAGCACTAACACGACAAGGATATTAGTTGTTTACATTTTCTGCTGTATTAAGTGTTGGGGAAAAATGCCTGATGCATAATACTTCTATATTTAGTCATTGACTAAATTAATCAACAGTCCCTATGGTTACATTTAATGGTTACATGCAAAAGGGGCTAGAGGACTTCTCGTCCCCACATAGATGGCCAGCTTCTGCCACACTCTTCCCCCCCTAGAGAACTTTAGGTAAGGGATACTGACTGTGCTGGCAGAGAACAGCCACTGGTATTCCATTATCATATTTGGCAGGGATAACTTTTCAGGGTCTTGACAATAACATGATTTTGTATTAGATCAGATGCACTTTTATCTAGGTGTACATACTATCTGTATGACTAATGAGGAGTAGGGCCAGGATTCAAATCATTTTATTTACTAAATATTTACTAAAACATGGCATTATTATTCATGCTAGAGCATTGAACAAGTCAGAAAAAAAATACTTGCTGTCATTCCAGTCGAGATAACAAATTGGTGAAATGAGTATTTTTGGAGAAAATAAATCAGAGAAGGGGATAGGAAGGTCTGGGGGAAGGGGGATGTTGAAGATTACCATTTAAAACAATTTGACAGATGAAGCCTCAATGAGAAGATGGCACTTGAACAAAGAGCTCAAGGACTGAGCAAAAAGCTCAAGGATGTGAACAAACACATCAAGAAGAGATATGTAGAAGAGCATCTCTGGTAGAGAGAAAAGGAAGTATAAATAGTACACAGGTATGAGCACATGGAGGCCTTGAGGACAGGAGGCCACACAGCTTCAGGAATGCGAGGCTTCAGAGGCTGGATTGTGAAGGGTCTTTTACTCTGAGTGAGGTGGGTGGTCATTTGAAGATAGAACCAGGTGAATGGCAAAATTTAATTTACATTTTAAAACGATCTCTAAGGCTGCTGTTTTGAGAACAGACTAGGGTCAGATGAGGGAGCAGTATAGTTAAAATAGTGGAGACTATTGTAATAGCCCAGATAAAGGAAGATAGACTAGTGGAGGAGTGGGAAATGGTCAATTCCGAATACATTTTTGGAAGTCAAGCCTACAGGACTTGCTGACAGGTGGGATATGGGCCGTAATACACAAAAAGGAGTCAAGATGACAGCAGTCAGCCTGACAAAAAGCCTTGTGCTTACCCTTTCCTCTACTCCACACTTTCTCCTTCTGCATTTTGGGGTCCATCTGGCAGTGTTTCCCTAAAGACTACTTCTGACCTGTGCATCAGGAACTGCTGAAGGTATTGCTATCCATGGAGTAACCTGTCATTCCTCCTCCCAAATTAACAAGACCATGAGCCAACCTCTTTTTGCTGCATCACACATTGGGTATAACAAGGGTCAAGCTTCTACTGATTTAAAACCAGCTCTGGTAAACTAAACTTCCAATCAGTCGCTGGATTGGGGACTGCAGTGCCACTCAGAAATAGGCAAGTGGAGAACTTCGACTCAGAGCTAAACAACTGCTATAAAATAAATGGTCTTTAAAAATATTAGTCTAGTGGATATACTTCCAACTTGAAAGCATGGACTAGTCATCATCTTTTCCTTTTGGTCTTTCTTCCACCCATGGCCCAACTATACTGAGGTTAGAAGGGATCAGGGGATAAATTATTTATTGCCTTTTAAAAACTAAAATGAAAGTTCACCATCATCTACATTTATATAGCATTGAACATCACTTATTAATATTGAAATACTTGGATTCCCATTTTACTTTTATGTAATATACCTCCCTTTAAAATACTATGGCAAGAGTCAAGTTTTTCTGACCAACCAACTAACAGTTTATTAAATAGCAAAACAAGAAATGAGGAAATCACATCTTAGAACCTTAGGGATTCCTGTAAGTTGTTAAAAATTATTTTGATTTGGATTGGCTAAATTTATGTAATAATTGGAATTAAGTTTTATTGTTTGCAAACCCATTCACTGATTTTTTATTTATATATTTTTCCTTTGTGCTTTTACTGTTTCACCCTGGTTCATTGTTATATGTGATTGTTTTTCTCTTATTCAGCTTCAGAGAGTCACTGTAGTGAATTAACCTAGAAATTTTCTCAATTATTAATTTCTTAAAAAGAATTTGGTTGTTTAAAACAACCACTTGCCATAAATATATTTAGATCAATATTTACTATTCTAAGCAAATTCTTTCCCCACTTTAAAAAACACATTTTTAAGCCATTTCTTTCCATTATGAGAACATTAACAAGAAAAGACACATTTCTTTTTCAGTCCAATTCCCAAGGAACTTTTGGTTGTTTTACTTTGTTTTCCAACTACATGCATAAAAGAAAAGGGCACAGAGGAGGAAGGGAATTGCACAGTGAAATTGAATATATTAACCTCTTCAGAAACTCTTTCTCTGTTGGAGATAGGAAAGTATTCATTACATAGCCCCCAATTCCAAAGACCTTTTTATACCTCCTAGAAGTAAAATTTGATTAGAGCTATGATTTGAGCTAATTATCATTAGAATTATTGTGATATTCTACATGCCTTTGATTTTTTCTGGCTCTTATGACTGGCTTGCACTGGGAATATTCAGATTTAAGAGCGAATTGTAAGTAGTTTTTCAAAGGAAAAAAATCATGAAATTATAAAAACTCTGACTTGCAGGAATTGTCTTAACCCTGTGGCTATTTATCAGTTATTTTGTGGTTTTTTTCTCCTTATATTAATTTTGTTATTTTAAAATCACTAGATTAAAAGAACATTTCTGACTGTAGAAATATAGGTAACTATAAATATGTAGATTGAATATGATTTTTTGTATGTATCTTTTAGAAAATATTTTCCATATCTAAAATGCTCTTAAGTTAAAAAAAATTGGCCAGATTTTAAAACTGTGATGACTTGTATATCTCATGTAAATATGTAATATGTGTGTCAGGTTATTATTTGGAGAACATAAACATTTCTACAGATTACCCTATCCAGTTGATTTTACAGTGCTTTACCAAAAAAAAAAAAATTACACTTTTGTTTTCATGAGTAATGTGTCAGTTCAGGTACTCCAAGAAACAGATGTTAAGGCAGAATTAGACACTGAAAGATTTACTGGGCAAAGTGTCTCTGAAGGATAAAGCGGTAAAAGAGGAGGAGGAAGTCTGACACCTGAGGAAAGAGGGATGGAAGGAAGGAGGATTGTGTAGGAAGAGCCCCAGGTTGTAGCAAAGCACTGAGACAGTGTCAGCCGCAGTCCTCATAAAAATAGCCTGTTAGAGTCCCACGATAGATGGAAATGGCCTGACTCTGGTGCTCTTGCCATGTTTAGTAATTAACTGGAGCAGCCTCGGGGAGCATGGGCTCAGCAGGAGGACATCTGTGCACCCCAATTAGACCAACCAACTCTGCTCCTCAAACAGGAAGGGAGATACGACCAGCATCCCTCCTTGGCCACCACAGATTATTGAGTAATGATACAAATAAGTGAAAACAAAGGTAGTTTTAGGACATTCTCTCGTAAAACCTCTTTATAAACCAGAAAATAAGTTTTGTTTTGTTTTCTAATAAAGTTGGTATTTCTGTTTACATTCCTAATTTTCTATGGCCAAACAAATAGAAGAAATGATTTTAAGGGACTTTTTTTTAATTGCTGAAAATTCATTCCCTCAAAAACACTGTAGTCTTGTAATCTGTTTTCTTTAAGACGGTTCTATATGCAAGTAACCAAATCGAAATATCTGTTCTTGATGTAGTGGGGGTTTTTTAAGTAAATTTATTTATTTATTTATTTATTTATATTCGGCTGCATTGGGTCTTCGTTGCTGCGTGTGGGCTTTCCCTAGTTGCAGCGAGTGGGGGCTACTCTTCAGTGCGGTGCTCAGGCTTCTCATTGCAGTGGCTTCTCTTGTTGTGGAGCACGGGCTCTAGGAGTGCGGGCTTCAGTAGTTGTGGCATGCGGGCTCAGTAGTTGTGGCTCGTGGGCTGTAGAGTGCAGGCTCAGTAGTTGTGGCACACGGGCTTATTTGCTCCACAGCATGTGGGATCTTCCCAGACCAGGGCTCAAACCCGTGTTCCCTGCATTGGCAGGCAGATTCTTAACCGCTGTGCCACGAGGGAAGTCCCTTGATGTAGTTTTAAGCTTGGTGACTCTGTTCTTTTATTTACTTACCTCTGTGTTCTGCTAATTCTCAATGGAGGTGAGCCACTCTGATCTCTCTTCAATAGAACTTGCTGATCCATCCTTTTCTTCTCCTTCCTCCTTTCAACTTATGCCCCCTTTCAACCTTGTGGCCTTGAGAAAGAATAACCCTTTATGATAATATCCTAAATATTACTGTCATAGGACTGTTTCCCACTTTCTGGTAGATGGCTCTTTTTGTTGTTGTAATTATTTGTTCCTTTCATTTATTTATTTTATTTTATTTATTTATTATCTATAGTAACAGAGTACATACAGAGTTCTGCTAATGATTATATATTTGCATCAGATATGAATTAAATCCTAATATAACAAGTCCTAATCAATAAGATGCCTATTTCTCATATTTTATTTTTCCCCATCCTTACTCTTACCTGCAGGTGATAAAAGACATCTTGGGCTACAGCTTTACTTCCTTCTAAGGCTACCTCTTGGTAGCTATGGCTTATAATTACTGTACCTTAGTTTAGTATACAGTTTTTGTATGTGTGTGGAGGGCTTTCTTGTTTTTTTGTTTTTTTTTTTTAACTTTTTCAAGCTTGTGAATTGAGGATTCTCCGTCATTTTAGATTGTCAGCAGAATCAGAGAGCCTTCCATCTTCCATTTCAAAGTGGTTTTCCTTTTATCTCAGCTTGCTGACTGGCTATTCCTAGACTGAGTTCATCTCTCTCTTGAAGACTGCTGAACATAGCAAGAAGGAGCCAATGCACATCAGCATTTAATTTTTTCCTAACTTTGCTCCTAATATTAAAAGTCTCAGTTGGCACCTGCTTTGCCTTCCAAGGAACAGCAGTTGACAATATGACCAGATATTTTGCTACAAATAATAAAGGCTCTAGCTTGCCAAGCCTGTAATATCCCAGGCTTCAGGGCCCAGTGCTTATAGCAGGCAATTCCATGAACTTAGGTTTTGTCACACATAATATCTTATTTTTAAATATAATACCAAATACAGTATTTGTTTGGATCAGGTTCTGCTCTGAGTGACAGAGACTGCAATTAACGGGGTAGAGATTTATTTCTTTCTTCCATAAAAGAAGATAGATAGAAGGTAAACTCTGGAGTCAGAAAGTCAAGCTTCTTCCCTCTTTCAGCTTTACCATTCTCAACATTTAGTATTTGCCTTGTGGTTCCAAGCTGTCAGTTTAAACTCCAGACGTTAAGTATATCCAAATTCCAAGCAGAAGCGAAGAGAAGAGAATGGGAGGGCCTGCCCCCTTCCTTCAAAACCCCTCCCTCAAGTCTCATATTATGTATGAAACACTGCATTGGCTGGAACTTACATGGTCAAACAAGGGAGATTGGATAACTGAGTGCCCAGTTAAATATCTGTATGCAAGAGGGGGAAAATAAATATTGGAGGGTAATTAGCAGTCTCTGTAGCAACTCCTCTTTTAATATTAAACAGTTGATATTATCTTTGAACTTATTATAGTCTGTATACCCAATTTTACTTCATAAACTGGCATCCAATATTATTATTCATTCCTTGGGCAAATTTTGAAAATCTGTGTATGGTTATTTAAAGATATTAAGTTTGGGAAATACATTTAAGTGGATTCATTTCTTTTCCAAGTTTTTAATTATCCATCATCCTGGCCTGAAGCTTTTTATAGCAAATAATTTAGAGAAGCAAAATTAGTTTTTAAAAAGCAATAGAATATTCTCTAATCATGTATTTATATCTCTGCCATTCCCAATCATATTTCTATTCCCCATAAAAAAGCATAATTCAATAAATTTCTTGCCTTAAATTAAGAGAGAAGAGTTATTTGGCCATT
This sequence comes from Lipotes vexillifer, assembly GCF_000442215.2. Lineage (NCBI taxonomy): Eukaryota > Metazoa > Chordata > Mammalia > Artiodactyla > Lipotidae > Lipotes > Lipotes vexillifer. The sequence goes on from NW_006775864.1 coordinate 424,472, forward strand.
CCTTAAAACACCAGAAGTTACTGAAATTAATGCTGGTTGTTATCTAAGAGCTTTTTTCTTTAGCTTAGAAAGTAAATGATTGTACATTTCTTAGTTTGCAGATGGTGGAAGTACAAGGGAAAAGGAGAAATATGATCCTGATTGTTTAGTCTGGAGAAATGCGAATTAAGAGGCCAGAAAAACTGTCTTTGGATGTAGGAAACTGCTTATAGCTTAAAAAGAAGTGAGGTGTATCAGGTGGACAACATGAGTTTAAGCTCCAGGAGAGCAGTTTTGCTCATCCCAGTATAGATAGACAGATCTCAGTGCTATGTGGAACGTGCTAATTAAACATTTGTTCCAAGAATTAATAAGGCTAATTAACCACATCATTAAAAATTACTCTATTAGACGTGTTTATATTGCTTTATGCTAGCAGGCAACAGTGAGTGTTTTAAACTTTTTTTTGCACTTCTTTTGCTTTTAAAAAAGTATAAGATACACCATTCCATGCCTTATATTTTTATCTCTTACTGTGGCATTGAAGTATAATCTGTAGGAAGGCATGATTTTTTTCCCCAACATCAGCTTTAAAGGTTACAGGTGCACTCTAGAACACCTTAGTGTTTCCTTGATAAACATCTCCAGTTTTTCCTTGTAAAAATTTCACTAAATCTTTCTAAGACTTATTTTTATGTTTGAAGATTATATTGTCCCTTGGGAAGGTGTGTTTTCTAATGTATAATTTGTTTTTCAAAGAAAAAAATCTTTTAAGCTAAACAAAGACACATTTCAGCATTGTCCTTGTTTGAAATAACACAAATATCAAGTAGAGAAAAATGCATCATTAAATTCTGCACATGGCTGTAGATAATATCATGAGAGGGAAAGCATCCTCCAAATTTTTAAAACACCATTTCAAAATGGTTTTGGAGAAATGAAATTAGAGTACTTAAACATAGCTTACTCACAGTAGTAAGAAATGTTTATTTACTGTTTTTGAAGGTCATATAGTTTCTGTCAAAGCAGACAGTTGGACCTTGTGTGCTAAGTCTGCACGTTTGCCATCTCTCTTGCTATGCCTGCTTGTTCCCTGGTGAAGTGAAAGAATAAAATGTTTGGTGGGAGGAGAATCCTAGAATGACGGAGGGTAGCAAATGTTTTCTCAACTTATACAGAACAGGAAACATAGCCCTTATTTGTTATTGTTGTCTAAATATTGATTTGTTTTTTTCAGCCACTCAGGTAACAGCTAAGATTCCCTGTATATTATAGTGGGAAAAAAATTATGCTAGTCACAGCTTCCAACTATATTAACTGTTGAAGTCACACAATGTATGATTTTTTGGGGTAAAATATACATAACATAAAATTTACCATTTTAACCATTTTTAAGTGAATATATAGTTCAGTGATATTAAGCGTACTCACCTTTTGTGACATAGCCATCGCTACTATCCATCTTTAAAATGTTTTCATCTTCCCCAAACTGAAACTCTGTACCTGTTGTACAACAAGTCCCCATTTCTTCCTCCCCCAGCCACTGGTATCCACTATTCCATTTCTGTCTCTATGAATTGGACTATTCTAGGTACTTCATATTAGCGGAATTATATGATTTTTGTCCTTTTGTGTCTGGCTTATTTCACTAAGCATAATGTCTTCAACATTCATTCATGTTGTAGTATCAGAATTTTATTACTTTTTATGGCTGAGTCATATATTCCAGTGTATGTATTATATGTTAATCCATTTTGCTTCTCCATCCATCAGTGGACATTTGGGTTGCTTCCACCTTTTGACTATTATGAATAATATATGTACAGATGGTATACAAATATCAGCTTGAATTCATGCTTTCACTTCTTTAGGGTATAATCCCAGAAGAGGAATTGCTTAGATCCTTTGGTAATTCTATTTTAATTCTTTGAGGAACTGCTACAATGTTTTTCACCATGGCTGCACCATTTTACGACCCCACCCTTAGTGCACAAGGGTTCCAATTTCACCACATCCTCACCAACACTTGTTATTTTCTTTCTTTCTTTCTTTTTTTCTTTACAACAGCCATCCGAAAGGGTGTGAAGTGATTGGTTTTGTTTTATGGAGAGGTGAAATGTGTTGAGGTAAATGTTGCCTGTCACCTCTTACACCTGGCTTTTACACTTAGCCTGCTTCCTGTTCTGCACTGATACCACTAGACTAGAAGTTCTTTGAGCGCAGGGAGGATATGTCTTGTTTACCACTGTTTTTCAACTTCTAATATAATAGGTGCTTGATATATGGTGCATGAATAAAAGAATGGAAGAAAAGATAAATGAATAAACAGACAAGTGCGTCTTAGTATCTCAGTAGTAATACCTGTTAATTTTCCTTTTGTTGATCAGACAAGCTATGAAAACCTCTAGAAACCCTGAAACCCCAAAGCTGAATCTTGTTATGTTTTTCTATTTAAAAAATAGAACTCACAACAGTAATATTACTCACAACAGTAATATTCATTGGCTTTTTACTGTGTTCTACAGACTATTCTGAGCATTTTACTTATTTCATAAATGCTCGTGATAGCCTCATCAGGTGGCTTTATTATTATGCCCATTTAACAGAAGTAGAAATTAAGCCTCAAGTTATATGATTTGCCCAAGTACTCTCAGCTCTTAAGACTCAGAGTAGGATTTGAATCAAGGCTTGTCTGACTCTAGACACTAAACTCATAATCAACATAATGTGTTGTTCACTACAATGCCTGAATTTAGTTGGCATTTTCTTAATTAGTTTCCAGGTTAAATTGTAATCACTGCTTTAAATGCCCTACAGAACATCCTTACATTAAAACTTAATCGAATCAAATAGATCAGATCAGAGTAAAGGTTCTGAAAAATCATACTAGCTCTGTTTTAGAAACCTCTAAAGACATGGAGAAGCTATTCCTGCCTTTATTGTATAGCTGTCTGAAGTTTTCAATGATGAATGTGCATTATATTTTCTTTTATTGACTTTCCTCATGTTATTTAAAGAAACGAGACATTTACATATAGGTAAGTACTTAAAAATATCTGTTCTGTGATTAGTGGGGCTTTAGGAAAAACTATCTTCCTTTCAAAGTTCTTTCCTTATTGTCTCTGCCAGAATATTTGAAATCTCCAATCATGCACTCTTTTGGGTTAAGGAATTAAAAGCAGTTGTGAAAATGCAAATGCTATCCTAAAAGGTTGATACATTAAGCCATTATCAGCCATCAACACCTTAGCCGGAATTGTCTGATCAGAAAGAAAAGGATCTTGAGAGAATTAACTCTAAGCAAAACATCAGAGTCTAAGAAGCCTGAATAAGCTGAAGCTTATGAAAAATATCGAGACAATTTTTAGAAAAAAATACTTAAGTATGTGGAACAAAAATATGGAGGATGAGTCAGAATGAGAATGTGGTCTTAACAAACAATAGGAAAGAAGCAAGGTGGGCTGCTTCACTCTTATTTTCCTTCAGTGTTCTTCCATGAGGAAAATGGATTTCAAACTAGAAAAGGAAAAACAATCAGAGAAAGGACACTAGAATCTAAAACCAGTGAAGAAAAGAAGAGCTTCTAGTTGTCTCTAAAAAGAACTCTTAGCAAAGGGTGCATATCAGGGATACAAATTTTAACTCTCCGTTAAACACAAAATCATGCATTCTATGCATCTGGCACCTAAGATAGCTGAGAGTTGTGATCCCATAATGGATGGTGTCTCAGTTACAGATGAAAATGGCGGGGGTTGCCATGAGTGGTCATTTGTAAAGCAGGGCAGGACGGATTCCAGAGGCCACAGGGCAGTGGAAGCCTGATTTTACTCTCTGTAAAAATTATAAAAATTGATTATTAAACTAATGATTTATTAATACTTGGTAATTAAAGAAACAGTGAAGAATCTCAGTATGAATAAATTGCCCCAGGACTTTTTTTTTTGTAGTTTTTGATAGGACTGATGGGTTGAAAGATCAAGGGACTTTCATTAACAAGTGATGATCAGTATAGGAGAAGCCCCCAGCCTCATGCATGCACACACCATTTGAATATTACTGCTAAAATAAAGCTAGGCTTCAGGAGTGCACTATATCGATCCCTCAGCTGTCCTGGGACAAATATGGTTGACAGCTTGAAAGACACTGTACCTTTAACTCGATTTATTTTGGCAAATCTGTTATAGCAGAATCTGGAGTTGAACTTTAAAATCCTAAATTCAATAGCTTTTTCATCAATGTGCAATTTTGACCCCAAATTAAATAGGCATAATCCAAGAGAAAAAGCAAAAGGAATGCATTGTCTTTACAAAATGTCCTGATTTCAACCTCTCCCCACCTCTCTCTACCTTGCAACTATGAGGATAAATATGACAAAATTAGTAATGGGCTGAGAAAATACAGTACATTTTCTGATGACTTGTGGTGGGTTGGTCACTGCCAAGGGGTTGAGCATCCCCCCACCACACACACACACACACAAAAGGCACACGTATTATATCGTTAACCACCATCATGGATAGCAGACTGGATCTGAGCACTTGAGGTGAAGGCGAGTGAACTTTAAGAATTACAAAAGGCCTGATTTTTATGGAGTAATGGTAGTAGTTGTTTTTGAAGCTGCTCTATCTTAGGGAGACCTATTAAACTTTGTAAGCAGCTAGTTGTTATATTTGTGATATGGGATCTGATTGCCAGCATCCTGGTCTCACAGCCATGGATATAAAGCATGTAGCCATCTCTGCCTGGGGAGAAGATGCAGAGGAGGGCGGAAGGCAAGCCTCTCCTTACCATGTGGTTCTTGTTTAGTAGCTCAGATAATTTTTCTTTAGTTGCTAGTTTAGATTTCAATTTGTAGCTCTCAATTTATACCTAACATCTTTCTCAGGTATCTTGTAGAGTGCACTTGTGCTATAGAAGTGGTCAGCTGAGTGAGCTCTTCAAGAGGCAACCCTAAGCCATTTCCTGTCCCTTTTCTGTGAAACATTTTTATCGAAGATTCTAATAATAACATTAACCTAAGCTTATCAAAGTTTCAGATGACACAAACCTGGTGGAATAGCTAAGAGTACAGTGAATTTGTTAAAAAGGAATAGAAGGGAAATTTAAGAATCTGTGTTCAAGCTTCAGCTCTACCACTAACTAGTGGGCCTCAATTTTCTTTTAAATGAGAAAAGTAAGGCTCTATGAGTCAAGCAAACTACACATACAGCTAAAGACTAAAGAAACTGAAGCATAATTAGAACCCAGATCTGTTTGCCCAGAGGCACAATATATTTTGGTAACAAATTGAGTGGGAGGGCTTGGTGAGGAGTTCAGGGAGTTCAAAGATGATGACCAGGGTTACTAGCTTGGACAGCTGGTACAGCTGTTCATATCAATCAGGATGGTGAGAAGAAGGAAGTGTCAGCTTGGAAGTAAAGATGACATTTTACATATATGAAGTAGGAGGTTTGTTTCAGATATCCATATAGAAACATCTCATACATAATTGGGTAAATAAGTTTACACTTCAGAAAAGATAACTTGGAAGTCACTGACATAGCATTAGCAGTGGTAATGATGGTCAAAATTGTGAAAGTGTTTGAGAGTGGATAGAATAAGGAATGAGTCCCAAAGTCTAAGCAGTAAAGGACACTAACTTTCAGGAGTGGACAGAGGAGACAGAACCTCAAATGAGACTTAGAAGTAGCAGGTAGCTGACAAAGAACTGGGGGTGTAGAATCTACCAGAGGAGGAGAGAGGATCAGAATTTGTGGAGTTTGGCAAGGGAGGATCTAGAGTCCCACCAAGATAAATAGAAACGTTCCTTGTTGGCCACCGGCCTAAAAATGCTCCAGTCTTTACTCCTCCTTCATTTCAGTTCCCCTTGGACTGAGCACTGATCAATTCTCCAAGACTTTTCCAAGAGCATCCTCGCTTAGAAGTGATCTCATCAGCTGCCTCGGTATCCCAGAAAGTTCCCCAGCAATCATCTGCCTTTGCCGTTCTCATGAAACCGACATGTGTTGGAAAAGCTGTTCTCAGATCCTCCCTCCTTGTTAAGGTCCACCATGAGGGAGGTGGCTTTAACAATAGTTAGGATGGAAATCCAGATAAGAAAGGAGAAAATTGTTATTCACATCAAGCTAAATATAAATCTACAGAGTGATAATGCTGCTAAAATATAATATTCAGATGATATTATTCTGCATTAATGGAAGAGAGTCAAGACCATGGGAAACAATAGCTGTATTTTTCTCTACACTAGTTAAACTATATCTATTATACTATGTTCTATTCTGGGTGCCAAATTTTAAGAAAATTCATCCCTTTGAATGTATCCAGAAGAGGAAGAAATGGAAAATGTTCTGTAAATTGCTTTTTTATGATGGAAATATCCATAATGGCAACCAATTGGACAAAGTTTTCTGAACAAAAAGCTCCCTTCTGGTTTGTTCTCTAAAAGTGTGGATTGTTCCACTGATCACTCAGCAAAACGTGTGCCTAACATATGGAGAAGTTCAGCACTGCCAATCAGCAATCAGAAACTTTTAGCAGGGCCTCCCAGTCAGAAAATAGCTGAAGGAGAAAAACAATTCTAGTACATTGATGATCAATCTAGGTTTAAAAAAAATTTTTGGTAGATTTTTCACAAATGTTTCCATGGATGCATAGATTTGGGAGATGTTGGCTTTAAAGCATACAGCTATCTGTTTGCAGGACTCCTCAGTATTTAATATGGGAATGTGCAAGTGATAGAGTTCCCCAAACTTATTTGACCTTTAAGCCATGGACTGTCTTGAACACTAGTGCTCCTCAGAACACATTTTGGAGTACTGATCTAGGAAGTAAGGAGAGGAGCAGAAAGAAGGAGGAAGAGGCAACATTAGCCAGAACACAAATAGGATATTAGGGCCTGACTGTAGTATAGTTTCCATTGTAGAGATTATAACTGTATGAAGGGGTGTGTAACAGAAGGAAAGTGCTCTTGAGAGAAGATTAAAGTGACATTAATGTGTAAGATCAACTGCAGAAGGAAAAGATGAGACTGAATATCTAGTTCAGAAGTAATGGTAAAACAAGCATATGAGATGGTGAGCCCTCTCGTGATTTTTATTTCTATTTAATGCAGTCATATTTTTATATTTATTTGTGTGGATACAGGTTAAATCTAAATCAAAGGCATTATATGCATGATGATTAAGTATAAAATAATTCATAAAATGCCTTTTATGTAGATAAATATCAAATAAAATTAAGCAAATTGACATTGGATGGGAGTAATTAAACAGAATTTGCTTGAGAACTGTTCACAGAAAATGATTCCTTTTTAACAATTTTTGATAATAAAAGAACTGAATTATTGTTGAAGGTAAGAGTAAATTTTACTAAATTTAAAAAAAATTTTATTCACTTTGGATAGATTACTAAACAACTATAATTTAATTATAAATAAAAGCATTGAGACATTTTCTTAATTTTTTAGGTTGTATAGTTTTCAAAATAAATGCTTAATAGAACCATCCTAATTCTTCTTTATTTCTAAACGTTTGTACAAATATTTCCTTATTAACTACAATAAATAAGCCATAAATATAAAAGAGTTGGTGAATTTTTGCAAGTAGAAAATGGTAAAACATAGGCAGTCTGTTGACTACAGTGTAGGTACAACTGTTAAGCACATATAATGATAGTTAGCCTCCCAGATCCCTGGAATGGCAGAGGTAAATCAGGACCCTTCACATCGAAGGGGCTTTGGATCTAAGATGAGACTCAATTGTTTTCTGTAAGCCAAAGCTAACCAAAAGCGTCAATGGGGCCATATGCTAGAATTCCCTACTAAAATTAGTAGTTCAGTGGGTTCCCTACTAAACTTTCTACGCTTTTATTCCTACTCCCCATCTTCACTTCTGTCTGAAAGACATGTCTAACTTTGGTCATCTCAAAGCTAATGTGGACTCAGTCCAAACCCCCCTCTTCTCTCTTGTGGGACATCAGTCTCTTGGAATTAATCCATCTGCTGCTTTCTTCCCCTCCGTCTTTTAATATGCTCTGGTTTCTCTGATTACACAAGTAAACAAACCCCAAATAAACTGAAAATCATCCCTTGCCCTTGCCCTTCCTTCACAGTAATAGCCTCTTTCATTACTTAATAGGTAAAACTTTTTTTTTTTTAATTTATTTTTGCCTGTGCTGGGTCTTTGTTGCTGTGCATGGGCTTTGTTTTTCGTTGCGGTGAGCGGGGGCTACTCTGCATTGCCGTGCACGGGCCTCTCATTGTGGTGGCCTTCTCTTGTCTTGGAGCACCGGCTCTAGGTGCATGGGCTCGAGAGCGCAGGCTCAGTAGTTGTGGTGCACGGTCCTAGCTGCTCTGCAGCACGTGGGATCTTCCTGAACCAGGGCTCAAACCCGTGCCGCCTGCATTGGCAGGCGGATTCCGAACCACTGCGCCACCCAGGGAAGCCCCTAGGTGAAACTTTTTAAAAAAAGTGTTCAGTACCTGTTGCCTGACCTTCTTCACTTGCCATTTATTTGTTGGTGCACTGCGTTCTGGCTCTTACTACCATCTCTAATAAAACAAACAATAAACTAGCAAGAAGAAAAAATGTTATTTATAACCATAAATACGTTCTGTAGCAGATGGAAACTGTTACATGATTGGCCTTTTCTTCTCCTGAAGAATCTTGATGGTTTTCGTTATGTCCCTTTGGAGACAAGACTGGAAGTGAATTTATCTGTTCGATTTGGAAATGCAGAAGGTAATCCTGGAAGAAAGGAGCAGCAGAGTGGGGAGCTGAGGAGATCAGTGAGATGACAGAAGATAAACCTCTGTATGATGTGATCCCTTCACTGTGATCACTAGTTCTCCAGCAAATCTAACCAACCAAATGAAATACTTGGCTCCATAGGTGTTTGTATGTGTGGAAACCAGGAAGGACTTGTTTCACATCCAGGTTAGTGTTGATGGCGGGATGCTTTTACTACATAAGTCTACCTCCTTTACTATGGGTACCATTTAATGAAAGAGAGTATTTCTTCAGCACTTGTTATACCTAGCACACATTTTATCTCATTTTATCATCTCAATAATCCTAGGACGTACCACATGTTATTGTCCCTTTTCTACATTTGAGGAAATTGAAGCTTAGAGAATTTAAGTGACTTGGTATGGGTTACAGAACTAGTAAGTGGTGAAGCAGGAATTCATACTGTCTTGTACCTAGTAGGTACTCAGTTTATATTAGTTGAATTTAATTAGCTTGAAAGTTATATATTTTAGTGAATTGGCCTATGAGTATATTCTTATTATGGAGTAGGACACTTTTTTAAAAACTAATATACAAAGAAGGGACTCATGCTGAGCTGATGCTTCTAATAGAATAACCTAGAAATCTGTTATTGTATTGTGGTGCTATCAGTGCTAATCAAAACTTTATTTGATTTCTGCTTTTCTCATTTATGCTACAAATGAAGGGACTAGCCTTAGGAAAGTGCTTTGCCTGTCATTTGATCTTTATGAAGAAATTACACATAATTAACTTATTTCATTTTTAGTAAGTTACTAATTAGGTGATTCGTTGAGATTCCAAAGGATTAATCTTTTGGCTTCCAGCATGGAAGTAAAAAAGAATCCACTACCATAGAGAAAACAAAATCATCAGGAGTTCTTGAGCCCCCAAAGAAAATAAATGATTGAACAAATGGCAATGAGAGGCTTTAATCTGAGCATTTAAAGTGAAACAGAGACTGATGAAATCTTATGAACAAAGCAATCAAATTAAAATAGAAATAAATTATTTATTTAGCTGAGGGTACCATTTTCTTTGTAATACTTTTCTTAGAAGTCAAACTCATCATCTCAATTGTGTCATAATATTTTAGATTTCACAGGGTGCATTACTCTTCTTCCATATTATTAAATCTTATTGTTCCCAGCGTGAAACTTAACATTTAGTATGTAAAGGTCATTGCTGTACAAATGTGACAAGGAAAAAAATAAAGTTTCGCAGCTGTATCGCATTATACCAGTCAGAAAGCATGGAAGTGAAGAACAAGCAGCAGTGTGAGATGGCTGCAGTGTGGACCAGTGAGAGGTGCTGAGTAATTAAATATGATACTGTGGGGAGAATCTGATCCTGGGATGATTTCCGCACATTCTCTTCTTTTTTATTTTTATTTTTTAACATCATGATTGGAGTATAATTGCTCCACAGTGGTGTGCCAGCCTCCACTTCACAACAAAGTGAATCAGCCACACATACACACATGTTCCCATATCTCCTCCGTCTTGCGTCTCCCTCTCTCCCACCCTCCCTTTCCCACCCCTCTAGGTGGTCACAAACCAACAAGCTGATCTCCCTGTGCTATGCGGCTGCTTCCCACTAGCTGTCTGCTTTACGTTTGGTAGTGTATATATGTCCAGGCCACTGTCTCACTTTGTCACAGCTTACTTAACCTTCCCCCTCCCCATATCCTCAAGTCCATTCTCTAGTAGGTCTGTGTCTTTATTCCCATCTTACCCCTGCGTTCTTCATGACCTTTTATTTCTTTTTTTCTTTAGATTCCATGTATATGTGTTAACATATGGTATTTGTTTTTCTCTTTCTGAGTTACTTCACTCTGTATGGCGGACTCTAGGTCCATCCACCTCACTACAAATGACTCAATTTTGTTTCCTTTTATGGCTGAGTAATATTCCACTGTATATATGTGCCACATCTTCTTTATCCATTCATTTGTTGATGGACACTTAGGTTGCTTCCATGTCCTGGCTATTGTAAATACAGCTGCAATGAACATTTTGGTACATGACTCTTTTTGAATTATGGTTTTCTCAGGGTATATGCCCAGTAGTGGGATTGCTGGGTCATATGGTAGTTCTATTTGTAGTTTTTTAAGGAACGTCCATACTGTTCTCCATAGTGGCTGTATCAGTTAACATTCCCACCAACAGTGCAAGAGGGTTCCCTTTTCTCCACAGCCTCTCCAGCATTTATTGTTTCAAGATTTTTTGATGATGGCCATTCTGACTGGTGTGAGATGATATCTCATTGTAGTTTTGATTTGCATTTCTCTAATGATTAATGATGTTGAGCATTCTTTCATGTGTTTGCTGGCAATCTGTATATCTTCTTTGGAGAAATGTCTATTTAGGTCTTCTGCCCAGTTTTGGATTGGGTTGTTTGTTTTTTTGTTATTGAGCTGCATGAGCTGCTTGTAAATTTTGGAGATTAATCCTTTGTCAGTTGCTTCATTTGCAAATATTTTCTCCCATTCTGAGGGTTGTCTTTTGGTCTTGTTTATGGTTTCCTTTGCTGTGCAAAAGCTTTTAAGTTTCATTAGGTCCCATTTGTTTATTTTTGCTTTTATTTCCATTACTCTAGGAGGAGGGTCAGAAAGGAACTTTGTGTGATTTATGTCATAGAGTGGTCTGCCTGTGTTTTACTCTAAGAGTTTGATAGTGTCTGGCCTTACATTTAGGTCTTTAATCCAGTTTGAGTTTATTTTTGTATATGGTGTTAGGGAGTGTTCCAGTTTCATACTTTTACATGTAGCTGTCCAGTTTTCCCAGCACCACTTATTGAAGAGGCTGTCTTTTCTCCACTGTATATTCTTGCCTCCTTTATCAAAGATAAGGTGACCATATGTGCGTGGGTTTATCTCTGGGCTGTCTATCCTGTTCCATTGATCTATATTTCTGTTTTCGGTCCAGTACCATACTGTCTTGATTACTGTAGCTTTGTAGTATAGTCTGAAGTCAGGGAGCCTGATTCCTCAAGCTCTGTTTTTCATTCTCAAGATTGCTTTGGCTAGTCAGGGTCTTTTGTGTTTCCATACAAATTGTGAAATTTTTTGTTCTAGTTCTGTGAAAAATGCCAGTGGTAGTTTGATAGGGATTGCATTGAATCTGTAGATTGCTTTGGGTAGTAGAGTGATTTTGACAATGTTGATTCTTCCATCCAAGAACATGGTATATCTCTCCATCTGTTTGTATCATCTTTAATTTCTTTTATCAGTGTCTTACAATTTTCTGCATACAGGTCTTTTGTCCTCTTAGGTAGGTTTATTCCTAGATATTTTATTCTTTTTGTTGCAGTGGTAAATGGGAGTGTTTTCTTAATTTCACTTTCAGATTTTTCATCATTATTGTAGAGGAATGCCAGAGATTTCTGTGCATAAATTTTGTATCCTGCTACTTTAGCAAATTCATTGACTAGCTCTAGTAGTTTTCTGGTAGCATCTTTAGGATTCTTTATGTATAGTAGCATGTCATCTGCAAACAGTGACAGCTTTACTTCTTCTTTTCCAGTTTGGATTCCTTTTATTTCTTTTTCTTCTCTGATTGCTTTGGCTAAAACTTCGAAAACTATGTTGAATAACAGTGGTGAGAGTGGGCAACCTTGTCTTGTTTCTGATCTTAGTGGAAATGGTTTCAGTTTTTCACCATTGAGGACAATGTTGGCTGTGGGTTTTTCATATATGGTCTTTATTATGTTGAGGAAAGTTCCCTCTATGCCTACTTTCTGCAGGGTTTTTATCATAAATGGGTGTTGAATTTTGTCGAAAGCTTTCTTTGCATGTATTGAGATGATCATATGGTTTTTCTCCTTCAATTTGTTAATATGGTGTATCACGTTGATTTATTTGCGTATATTGAAGAATCCTTGCATTCCTGGAATAAACCCCACTTGATTATGGTGTATGATCCTTATAATGTGCTCTTGGATTCTGTTTGCTAGTATGTTGTTGAGGATTTTTTCATCTATGTTCATTCAGTGTTATTGGCCTGAAGTTTTCTTTCTTTTTGGCATCTTTGTCTGGTTTTGGTATCAGGGTGATGGTGGCCTCGTAGAATGAGTTTGGGAGTGTTCCTCCCTCTGCTATATTTTGGAAGAGTTTGAGAAGGATAGGTGTTAGCTCTTCTCTAAATGTTTGATAGAATTTGCCTATGAAGCCATCTGGTCCTGGGCTTTTGTTTTTTGGAAGATTTTTAATCACAGTTTCAATTTCAGTGCTTGTGATTGGTCTGTTCATATTTTCTATTTCTTCCTGGTTCAGTCTCGGCATGTTGCACATTTCTAAGAATTTGTCCATTTCTTCCAGGTTGTCCATTTTAGTGTCATATAGTTGCTTGTAGTAATCTCTCATGATCCTTAGTGTTTCTGCAGTGTCAGTTGTTACTTCTCCTTTTTCATTTCTAATTCTGTTGATTTGAGTCTTTTCCCTTTTTTTCTTGATGAGGCTGGCTAATGGTTTATCAATTTTGTTTATCTTCTCAAAGAACCAGCTTTTAGTTTTATTGATCTTTGCTATTGTTTCCTTCATTTCTTTTTCATTTATTTCTGATCTGATTTTTATGATTTCTTTCCTTCTGCTAAGATCACAGGCTCCAGATGTGCAGGCTCAGTGGCCATGGCTCACAGGCCCAGCCAATCCGCGGCCTGTGGGATCCTCCCAGACCGGGGTACAAACCCGCGTCCCCTGTATTGGCAGGCAGACTCCCAACCACTGCGCCACCAGGAAGCCCCCTTCATTTCTTTTTCATTTATTTCTGATCTGATCTTTATGATTTCTTTCCTTCTGCTAATTTGGGGGGTTTTTGTTCTTCTTTCTCTATTTGCTTTAGGTGCAAGGTTAGGTTTTTTATATGAGATGTTTCCTGTTTCTTAAGGTAGGATTGTATTGCTATAAACTTCAGTCTTAGAACTGCTTTTGCTGCATCCCATAGAGTTTGGGTCATCGTGTCCTTTTTGTCATTTATTTCTAGGTATTTTTTGATTTCCTCTTTGATTTCTTCAGTGATCACTTCGTTATTAAGTAGTGTATTGTTTACCCTCCATGTGTTAGTACTTTTTACAGATCTTTTCCTGTAATTGATATCTAGTCTCATAGCGTTGTGGTAGAAAAAGGTACTTGATATGATTTCAATTTTCTTAAATTTTCTGAGGCCAGATTTGTGACCCAAGATATGATCTATCCTGGAGAATGTTCCATGAGCACTTGAGAAAATGTGTATTCTGTTGTTTTTGGATGGAATGTCCTATAAATATCAATTAAGAGGGAAGAGATATGGGAACATATGTATATGTATAACTGACTCACTCTGTTATAAAGCAGAAACTAACACACCATTGTAAAGCAATTATACCCCAATAAAGATGTTAAAAAAAAAAATCAATTAAGTCCATCTTGTTTAATGTATCATTTAAAGCTTGTGTTTCCTTATTTATTTTCATTTTGGATGATCTGTCCATTGGTGAAAGTGGGGTGTTAAAGTCCACTACTATGAATGTGTTACTGTCGATTTCCCCTTTTATGGGTGCTAGTTTTTGCCTTATGTATTGAGGTGCTCCTATGTTGGGTGCATAAATATTTACAATTGTTATATCTTCTTCTTGGATCGATCCCTTAATCATTATGTAGTGTCCTTCTTTGTCTCTTCTGATAGTCCTTATTTTAAAGTCTATTTTGTCTGATATGAGAATTGCTACTCCAGCTTTCTTTTGGTTTCCATTTGCATGGAATATCTTTTTCCATCCCCTTACTTTCAGTCTGTATGTGTCTCTAGGTCAAAGCGGATCTCTTGTAGACAGCATATATACCAGCCCTGTTTTTGTATCCATTCAGCCAGTCTGTGTCTTTTGCTGGGAGCTTTTAATCCATTTACTTTTAAGGTAGTTATCAATATGTATGTTCCTATTCCCATTTTCTTAATTGTTTTGGGTTTGTTATTGTAGGTCTTTTCCTTCTCTTGTGTTTCTTGCCTAGAGAAGTTCCTTTAGCATTTGTTGTAAAGCTGGTTTGGTGGTGCTGAACTCTCTCAGCTTTTGCATGTTTGTAGAGATTTTAATTTCTCCATCAAATCTGAATGAGATCCTTGCTGGGTAGAGTAATCTTGGTTGTAGGTTTTTCTCCTTCATCACTTTAAATATGTCCTGCCACCCTTTCTGGCTTGCAGAGTTTCTGCTGAAAGATCAGCTTGTTAACCTTATGGGGATTTCCTTGTGTGTTATTTGTTGTTTTCCCATGCTACTTTTAATATGTTTTCTTTGTATTTAATTTTTGATAGTTTCATTAATATGTGTCTTGGCATGTTTCTCCTTGGATTTATCCTGTATGGGACTCTCTGTGCTTCCTGGACTTGATTAACTATTTCCTTTCCCATATTAGGGAAGCTTTCAACTATAATCTCTTCAAATATTTTCTCAGTCCCTTTCTTTTTCTCTTCTTCTTCTGGAACCCCTATAATTCGAATGTTGGTGCGTTTAATGTTGTCCCAGAGGTCTCTGAGACTGTCCTCAGTTCTTTTCATTCTTTTTTCTTTATTCTGCTCTGCAGTAGTTATTTCCACTATTTTATCTTCCAGGTCACTTATCCGTTCTTCTGCCTCATTTATTCTGCTATTGATCCCTCCTAGCGTATTTTTAATTTCATTTATTGTGTTGTTCATCCTTGCTTGTTTCCTCTAGTTCTTCTAGGTCCTTGTTACATGTTTCTTGCATTTTCTGTATTCTGTTTCCAAGATTTTGGATCATCTTTACTATCATTATTCTGAATTCTTTTTCAGGTAGACTGCCTATTTCCTCTTCATTTGTTTGATCTGGTGGGTTTTTACCTTGCTCCTTCACCTGCTGTGTGTTTTTATGTCTTCTCATTTTGCTTTTGGTACTGTGTTTGGGGTCTCCTTTTCACAGGCTGCAGGTTCCTGTTGTTCTTGGTGTCTGTCCCCAGTGGCTAAGGTTGGTTCAGTGGGTTGTGTAGGCTTCCTGGTGGAGGGGACTAGTGCCTGTGTTCTGGTGGATGAGGCTGGATCTTGTCTTTCTGATGGGCAGGTCCACGTCTGATGGACTTCCTGTTTTGGGGTTTCTGTGGACTTACTATGATTTTAGGCAGCCTCTCTTCTAATGGGTGGGGCTGTGTACCTGTCTTGCTAGTTGTTTGGCCAGCACTGTAGCTTGCTGGTCGTTGAGTGAAGCTGGGTGTTGGTGTTGAGATGGAGATCTCTGGGAGATTTTCGCTGTTTGATTTTACGTGGAGCTGGGAGGTCTCTTGTGCACCAGTGTCCTGAAGTTGGCTCTCCCACCTCTGAGGCACAGCACTGACACCTGGCTGGAGCACCAAGAGCCTTTCATCTACACGGGTCAGAATAAAAGGGAGAAAAAATAGAAAGAAAGAAAGAAAGAGGTTAAAATAAAATAAAGTAAGATAAAATAAAATAAAGTTATTAAAATAAAAAATAATTATTAAGAAAAAAATTTTAAAAAGAAAAAAAAGAAAAAAAAACGGATGGATAGAACCCTAGGACAAATGGTGGAAGCAAAGCTATACAGACAAAATCTCACACAGAAGCATACACATGCACACTCACAAAAAGAGGAAAATGGGAAATAATCATAAATCTTCCTCTCAAAGTCCACCTCCTCAATTTGGGATGATTCGTTGTCTATTCATGTATTCCACAGATGCAGGGTACATCAAGTTGATTGTGGAGCTTTAATCCGCTGCTTCTGAGGCCGCTGGGAGAGATTTCCCTCTCTTCTTTGTTCACACAGCTCCTGGGGCTCAGCTTTGGATTTGTCCCCGCCTCTGCGTGTAGGTCGCCGGAGGGCACCTGTTCTTCGCTGAGACAGGACAGGGTTAAAGGAGCCGCTGATTCGGGGGCTCTGGCTCACTCAGGCTGGGGGGAGGGAGGGGTATGGATGCGGGGCGAGCCTGCGGCGGCAGAGGCTGGCGTGACGTTGCACCAGCCTGAGGCGCGCCGTGCGTTCTCCTGGGGAAGTTGTCCCTGGATCCCGGGACCCTGGCAGTGGTGGGCTGCACACGCTCCCAGGAAGGGAGGTCCCACATTTTCATCTTGCATTTACAATCAGTGAGAATATAGAAATGTTGAGAATTAGGACCAACCTGAGTTTATCTGATATGACCTTTGTTGAATGAAAATAATTTCAAGAGACAGATGTGTTAGCTCTTGAACTTTAGGTGATTTTAATAATAATTTGATAATTTTGCTGTATATTATTTATAAGTAAAATCAAGGGTTTTGTTTTAGGAAGGTCATATCCCCACTGGATTGTGATCACATTTCCAAATCTTAGAGGCTTGCTGCTTAATTTACTTCATACTTGTTGCTCACATAGATGCAGCAGCGTGTCTAGCACAAGATGTTCCAAAAGGGACCTTATTCAAGCACAAGTATATGAAAATGAATTTAAACAGGAGACAGGAGTTCATTTCCTCACAGAGCCTTAGGGTTCTTAGGGTTTGGTTTAATTTGCTGAACTCTCTCTCCTTCAGTATATGGGTAAAAATACTCAAATTTTTTTACCATCACCTGCTGATGAAAGTTGGCAGTTAATGCTTTCCTGAAGAATTTACAGGTGGACGGGAACTCAGAGCCCCTCTAGTAAATAGTTCCTTGATCTGTAAGAAAATAAAGGCTTGTGGAGAAGAAATCTCTTGCTGAAATCATAGAACTAGTTAGTGGCAAAGCTAGGATCAGAATTCAGGACACTAAATTTCTAGTCCAGTCCCTTCTCCACCGTTCAACTGTGAGTCTGTGCTCCCTCAATGCTGGAACCCGGGTATTAGTTGTCTCTTGATTAAGCGCACCCACCATTCCCCAGAACTATGGAGAAGGGCACAGCATTCTATGGAACAAACCATGGAATTTCCCTCTTAATTCAACTATGAAATTGGTAAAATTTTATAATTGAATGCTAGATCAGGTGCTATTATCAGCCAAGTTGGGTTTTTTCCCCCTTATTTTCCTAAGTAGTATTGTGTACCTGGGATAGAGGCAAGATAATCAATTGGAGAAATGGTAATAAAATATTAAAACTTTTATTTGTATAAAATGTCTAGTTTTGTCTTTATATGTATATGTATAGTATTATATAATTTAATTTACAAATAAAAATAAATTGATAGTGATTTTCTAAGTTAAGGGGCACAATGTAAAAATTTGGGGGGGGCCAATATTTTTACTGAGACCTGCTTCAAAAACTAAGTCCTATCCATAAAAAGACTCTAAGGTATGTTTACAAATTATCACAAAATAGCACATAGTCTCTGTTGCAGTTCCTTGATATTCCAGTCATAAATTCTTATCTCAAGTAAAACCCATATTCTAACCCACCATCATCTTCAGAATGAGCTTGGTTATTGCATTTTCAGACTTATTTGCAGTATTCAAAGGATGGCAGGTGGCTCCAGTTGGGATCAGTTTGATCACTGGAATTAAAGAAAAATAACCCTGCTCATCAATAAGACTATCTAAATAATTGACTCCTTGACTCGACCTTATCAATGCAAATTCTAGGTCTACACATCAAGAGGACTGACTTTGGCTGATAACATTTGAGAGAGCAGGTCAGTGCTTCTCACTGGTTAATATTTGGTTTGTGGTTTTATTTTTACCCTGGAAATAAGGAATAGGCTTGTCAGGAAGAGGGAGATTTCCCTCTCTACCCATCTTGAGTTCTTGTGGCTGGACTGGTAATAAAATTGACAGGATAGATTAATAGAAAAAGAAATAAATTTCAATCATGCACAGAGGTCTCATAGAAATAGAACCTAAGGAGCAGCCAAAGCAGGCAGCTTTTAAACTTTTGAGACAAAGAAACAATAAATTTGAGAAGAATTGATAGGGCAGCATTAGGTTTGGGTGTTTAATTAGTAAGGAATTTAAAGAAAGTTTGGGCTTGGGTAGTAAATTAGTAAAGAAGTAACAAGATTTGTTTATATGGGCTTTTTAGCCCTGAATTTCCTGTCTCTGGTGATAAGGATGTCTTTCCACTTCCTGGTATAGGGAGTGATCTTTCACAGGGAAGATTTATTTCCTGCTTTCAGGGAGACAGTGAGGAGGGTCAAACTGTTCCTCTTGCACTGGACATTTCTTAAGTAACTTTAATTCAAAATAATCAGTATGCCAACTGAGGCATATTTTGGAGCAGCCTGCCCTGGGCCCCAACAGTTTACAAAATCTGGGTATCGAGTGCTTTACCTTCAGGTACATATACCCCTGTAATCCCATCCATCACTATCTTATTGGGTGTGCATAATGTGTACTGCTGGAATAGATGGCTGCCATTTTCCTGTGATTTTCAAATTACAAGATGCTGGCTCATGGATGCTCACTAGATAGAAGTGTTATGATCTCATCTCTAAAACAAGATATTTAGCTACTAGACTAGTTTGGAATTTCCCAGCACATTGCAGGGGCCAATCTTAAAATCAACTCCATGTGATTTCTATGCAGAGGGAATTCTCAACTTGACATTTTCAGTCTATATTTCTTTTCCCCAATGTAAAAAATACAAAAAATCAAATAAGATTAGGGAGATGATCTTAGTCACCTTTCAAAAGCAAGGACAATTCACTCTGCTTATTTGTTATTTATTTTTTTAAAACCAGCCGTAGAACATAAGAAGAAAGAGTGCTCTTTATTTCATTGTTAAGTCAGTGCCCTCTCCATTGTTAATAAGTCAGAGAGGTGGTTCTATCATACAGCTAACTGTTAGAATTGAAGTAGTGTATTACTAAAGCCTATTAGATGAGCATATACTTCTTTTCAGATTTTTAATACTCGGGTTTTAAAAATCTAACTTAAACTGAAAATCTTATAAAGAATAACTAAAGCATCTCAATAGAGACTTGTTTCATATTAATCCACATTTTAAATCAGGCTTTCAGGTTAAAGGAGAGAAAATAAAAAATGACTCCATAAAATTCCCTTTTCATTAAATAAGGACCAAATATTCTGATCATTAGTGTTAGCTGGTGTGTGTCTGCATGTAGATTTATAGAAAGTGTGAAAGGATGCACACCAAACTGTGGATGGGGATCTCTGATGAGGAAAGTGAGAGTGGAGGGGCATGATCATTTTTGCCTTTCCTGCTTCTGTATTGTTTGAATTCTTTTTCATGGACAACTTGTTTAATTAAAAATTAATAATAAACGAAGTCACTGTTAAGTGGCAAATATATCTTAAACGGCCCCTCCCACGAAGAAATACAAAGTGCTTCATAAACATAGTTTTATTATCAATGAATAGCCTACCTTGACCAATTATGAATTTGCATTTAAATCAGTAATTATTATCATTAAAAATAAGATAAAGCTTTCTGTGCATCCAGAAAGCTAGCTGAATTTTATCAAAGCAGGAGGTTTTTTTTCCTTTGCAAATTAATAACCATCATTTAATTGGCTAATTTACAAGTTTTAAGTATTTTTTAAAAATCACACAGTAGGTGCAAAGAATGTGGCTTGATTTGCAAATGTTACTCATGTCTTATATTTTGTAAGTTATTTTTAAACTTTGGAATACTGAGCAGTAAGATTAGAGAAAGCATTTTATATCCAAAATCCAGTGACTTTTAGTATATTTGTTTCTTCACGATAGTTTTCCAGATAAATCAGTAGCTTCCTTGTTTTATGTTTATTTGGACCTCACTGTTCCATAGTTTTTATGAAGTTGGGTAGTAAATTTATCCAGCCAGGTCATCTGGGTGGCTAAAAAGGAATTGCCTTGATGAATATTTTGTGCTTTAGAGGTCTTCAGACACGCAGGCCCTGAAGCAGGACTTTACTGTCTATTTAGAGGTAAGAACTTTCCTGATGTCACTCTCTTACCAAGTGAATTCATATGAGACTGATGCATGAAACTGAAAAACCAGTTCATTAATTCATACTTCAAAGTGTTTCTTTTCATCTATGACATGATAATACCCTTTCAAAGGCATCTCCTTTTTCTGTTTATCTACTTGGGAAGCCAAATTAGTGCTCACTGATATGAATAATGTTGGAATCATTTTCATCCATGCATGGTAAAGTCTGAAAAGGTACTTATATTTTTGCATATCCTTAAAATAATTCTGCTCATTTTAAAAACATCTAAGAGAGGTCCTGTAAACTGGCCAGAGCCCATAGTATGTGGCAGGGCTGACATTTGAACTCAGGCCACTGTTTCAAAGCCCTTACTCTTCCCTTCAGATGAAATGTCCTTGCACTTAATGAGCATCTAGATGCTAGATTTCCAGGTCTAGCCAATCTTCTCACCACTGGTGCTGCAGCATACTCAGTTGAGGTTTCCCTCTGACTGTCCTCCTTCTGTTTCCCTTTTGCTGATAGATCTTTTCCTGGCATGTATTTTTGTCACAGATAAAGCAACTATCCAGTAATAGCTTTTATGTGAAAGTACAGAAAGCAATTCTGTATGCCCCATGTGTTAACTGTCAGAGGGCAGCTTTCCTTACCTCTAAGTTTGGGGATATCTGCTCACTGGTGCCCCCCATGCACAGCAAACCTGTCTTATCCAACATACTGAAAAGGAACAATATTTAGGACAATATGTGTTACTTATGTAAGATGTCACACTTCTGAAACACACACACACACACACACACACACACACACACACACACACACACACACACACACACCCCAGAACTTCAATCATGCGGATTTACCTTGTAGATGATTCTCAGTGGTTTTAGATTTCCTGTTCTGTAGGATACTCTTCAACCACATAACCCCACTGTCTCAGCCGTCACCTAGGCTTAAAGTGTGACAGTGTGACATTCTCTCTGACTGAGCAGCACATCTTGGTGGGCAAGGACGTGGGACACCTTGCCCATAATATCTTCCATATTTGCAGAGTTTGAAGCTTTTTGTCAACTTCCAGCCATTAAAGTTTCCTCTGAAGGCCAACTATTACGTCACTGAAACACTTCACAGATTCTGACCTTGTAAAAAAACAATGGTAATTGCTCATTTCATTTCAAATATTGATACTTAAATCTGGGTAAAGTTTAAGCTCCTATAATTTCACACTCATTTTCCAAACCTCCCTTCATATTTTCAGTGGTCCTGCTGTATCAAAATAATCACCCTCTTTTCCTGCTCTTTTACAAATACTGTCTTCTCTGTCTGGAATGACCTCCCAATTATCTCCTGAGGTTCAGTGTCCTGCTTCCACAAGACCTTTCTCCCCACTGCTCCTCTGAACCTCCACTGTTAGATGCTCCTTCCTTTGTTTGTGTAAGAATTTGTTCGTATTTCTGTTAACACATGTGTAATACTACTCCAGACTAATTGCAGACATGCCTGTCTTTTCCAGCATCATATATATATATTTTGCCACTCTACTCTTCAGGGAGAATATCTGCTCTGTGGCAGTCATGCAGAAAATGTCCATGGAATGAATGGATGGATTAAAAATGAAATTGTTTGAAAAGTTGGATGAATTTCTCATGAACTTTTTTCCTTTTTGTTTTTAACTGCAGTATAGTTAACGCTTATGAGCATCTTTCAGAGCTGCACATATTGAAGTTGATACAAGCATAGTTAGTGTTTAGGAGCACGAGTTTTCGGAATCAGAAAATATCTGACGTGACCTGCATTTAACTAGCAATGTGAACCTGTTCTAAGACTAGCTAGCGGTTCTTGATTGGCATCCTCTGGTGAATGTTTACTTTGTAAATAAGCAGCCCCCCACCCCTCCCAAACCCAACCAGATCCTGATCTAGACTCACACACACACACACACACAATATCACATCACATTTAAGGATAAGAAACTTTTATTCATCCTAAACGTTGGGTTACATAAAGTTGGATTATATGCATTGAAAGCAGAATATAAGTTATGATAATTAAACGCATAATATTTGGTAACTGACAAGGTTTTTATCGGTATTTTATGTAATTTAAGGACTTGTCTCTTTGAGTTTTGTTTGAACAAAAATAACTAATACGTCTATAAATGAGTGTGGGCTATGGAAACATTTGTTCACAATCTCTTATTTCCCGTCGATGATAATGTGATACTACATTCGTGCTGATTTTTATCCTTTTTGGGGTAATATGTTTCACATATGTTATCTGACTTTGCACCCACCGCCCAGTTTAATGTCAGACATGTTTCCAAGCTTGTGTTTGTATTTGGTGGGTTTTTTTGTTTGTTTGTTTTTTAATTTATTTTAAATTTATTTTTGTGTGCAGTAGGGTCTTCGTTGCTGTGCATGGGCTTTCTCTAGTTGTGGCGAGCAGGGGCTACTCTTTGTTGCGGTGCATGGGCTTCTCATCGGGTGGCTTCTCTTGTTGCAGAGCATGGGCTCTAAGTGTGCGGGCTCAGTAGTGTGGCACGTGGGCTTCAGTAGTTGTGGCTCACGGGCTCTAGAGCACAGGCTCAGTAATTGTGGAGCATGAGCTTTGTTGCTCTGCAGCATGTGAGATCTTCCTGGACTAGGGCTCAAACCCGGGTCGCCTGCATTGGCAGGTGGATTCTTAACCACTGCGCCACTAGGGAAGCTCTGTATTTGGTTTTTTAAAAGAAGATTCTGCCCTTAGACATGGTTATACATGAAATGTATATTTACTTTAGCGCACCAACTCAGTGAAACCCATAGCAATTTCAATTGTGCTCATCCAAGGACAAAATTAGGTTTTAGGATTTAACCCAGGTGGCATAATAAAATATAAATAACTTGTTTACCTGAGAGCAATAGGAACAAAAAGAGACAATCTGAAATACAAGTTACTGTAATGAGCAGTAATGAAATGCGACATTAAAACTATTAATGGGTGTTGACCTTCTGAAATGAAGTAATAACAAAGGAAAAGGGAAACACAAGAAAACTGAGTGCTCCCAAGGTTGAGAAACATTTCTCGAATTTCAGAGACCTTCCATTGTAACCCCTCCTTTTTTGTTTACATCTCACTTTATGCACTGGCCATGACATTTCTTATGCTTATAATATACATGTCTGTCTCCCATTCTAATCTATTGGAGCCTTGTGCATCTTTGATTTGTTCACTGATAATGCCAAACCTTGCACAGAGACTAGGCAGTCAATACACATTTGTTCAATTGCAACAAATGTGGGTGAAGTTATGCCAACTATAAGTCCACGTATTTCCTAAATCTTAAGCAGTTTAAGGAGAAAAAAGGTAAAACACACCACTTTCTTCACTGCATGAGCAACAGTAAAATACAGCTTTCTGTGGTTTTTCCAATAGGAAATACAGTTATCCTAGCCATAATCTTAGTCTTCTGCTAAATATATTAAAAGTTCTTTATGTAATTTTTAGTGTTTTATTGTACAACAGCCCCTCATTTCTCTAAACCTTTGATAATAACTGGTTTTTGTTAGTGTTCCCTTGGGGTTTCTAAGGAGAAATGGTCCCATTCCTTATGTGAGATGATGCAAGGCAGAGAAAAAAAAAGCTTCCTAAGGGAAGACTTCAATGGAAAGAAAAGTGCAGTAAAAATAGAAAATTGGAATTAGTGGTGATCAGGAAAATAAGGCCTGTGAGTTGTACAGAAAATTTTAAGTCCCTGGATATCAATCATATAGTATGTAAGACAGGTATTTAAGCTCCAACCTCCATCCCTACCATTTTATAAAAATTTTTAAAGAAAAATTGTTCCCGGAAGATGGAAGGACCAGGGGATTCCCTAGTTACAGACACTTGGGTTACATATTTACATTCTTATTTGAATATGAGTGTTAGCATTTGTCAAATCCTTGAGAGTTATAGGATGATCATGTGCTATTTACTAAGCCATGGCCTGTCAGCTCCAAGCCCACTGGTCTCTTCTCTTCTTTGTGGTGCAGGAACTGGGATTCTGCAAGCCACATTCATCCTTTACCAGCAGGTTTTCTGTTGGGTTCCATCAACAGGGGACCTTAGAAGGAGACAGGAAGACAGGAGGAAGGGAAATACAACTTGCCTTTTCCCACGGGCTTGCTTTTGCAGGAGACTGTTTCCAGTCGCCTGCTTTTTTTTTCTACCCCAGTACTCTCAGAACCGACTTCATTATGTCTTCTCAAAAACAACAGAACTGGCCAGGTTGCAGCTCCTCCTAACAGGTCAGAATCCCAACTCCACGTGGTTTCTCCCTTCAGCTTCTAATTTCTGCTGACTCCAATCGCTTCTCACTGTTGCCCCATCCTAAGAGGGGTAGCTGTTTCCCATAAATATTATCTCAGTGTGGCCTCAACATTCCCTTTGCAGGTTTTCTGTTCTCTAACAAGTTTTTAACCAAACTCTTACATTAAATATTTTCCAGTTAAAAAAGTGTCCTTTATACATAAATGGTAAAACCCCATGATGAATCTCTTGTAAGCATTTCAGCGTTAAACAGATGATTGTGCATTTTATGAACCCATTTTTATTAATCAGTGAAGAATTAGCTTTCCTTTACCTGTTTTATTTCTTTAAAGTATTAATAAAATGCATTATTCTGCTATATTATTTTTATTGTTAACATCTCTGAAAATTAAGGGAAAAAATCTCTTTTACTGAACCTACGTATAAGATCCAAATATTCCACATAATGTCTGATTCTTCTGTTGATCTCTCTGTGAAGATTATATAGTTGAAAGAATGTAATTTTACATATCCAGGTCAGCATCTCTTTTCTTTATATATGCCATGTAGCTTACCGTTTTGTAACTAAAATTAAATTTGCTCATGATCTAAAGACCCAAGTTACTATTACATTAAATAGTCAGGAATATTATATGCCTTTTCCCGGTTTTATATGCTTATTTTTATACAGATTACTTGGGATATTTATAAAATTTAAGAATGTGCTGTGGATTCATGAGCCAATACATATAATACATTCTGAAGTTTCCTGGTGACATATGTAAATACAGAACCATCACATTTACATTTAATTATAGAACTGTTAACAATGAAAATGTGTATTCTGAGTGGGTGGTATATTAATTCCATACAGTTTGTCATTTTTTTTACTTTTATTTATATGCATTTGACAGCAAAAAAAATTTATCTAAATGTGTTTTAATAAGATAGTTTTATAACTTTATATAAAAACTTACATAGATTCTTTTTATAGTTAATTAAATGAAAATGGAATCCTTTAGTTACACATAGGTGATTATGAAATGAATGACCCTAAATCAACATTTTGCCTCCTTGTTTGGATCAAATATATGTAGATATTTTCCTTTACTTTTTTTAAAATTAGAACTTGTGAAGTGAATGTTAGGTATTCAGTTTAATTGTATGCAAAAGGTGGCAGCTTTTGCTCAACTCCAGGACTTCAGTTTGCTTGGTTAAAATGCCTAGCTCACATATGTTTGCTAAAGATAAGGTGCCTATTTAAAAAATGATATTCAAAAATGTTGGTCAGTGACAGTTCTTTCTGTCTCATTAAAGACAGTATATGCTTTCTACTTTTTCTCTTCCTTCAGCAAAGTTGGTATAGATGAACTGTATTCAAATTATACAGCATATTTTGGAATTACACTTAAATTTAGCACTGAATTTCCACAGTTGAATTTTAGGAAAATTGCAAGAGCATATAGTAATTCTACAAGGAGGAACTAAGATAAGACCTGGGAAGAGGAGGAAGCTTTAAGCACCCTGAGTTCTTTCCAAAGTTTTGCCGACTTCTGTATACTTAGGCTCAAGCTTACTTAATTAATAACCTGTAAAAAATTAATGGGTTAATTTTCTACCCATTAATTTCAAGAACCTTGGAAGAAATGTTTTTGTGATAGCCGCAAAACCATTATATTTCTATAGACGAGGACTAAATGTGACATTACAGGTTTATTTGTGCCTCTGTCACATAATTGAGACTTTCCAAGCTTCAAAGTTTATTCATCCCTATTGTCAATCCTTTTTTTCCTCTTTATGTCCATCAACACTGACCTTCAGATAAATTAGATTAAATGCAAAATGGATCTGACAATCTGTATAGAAATGATCCATGTGAATGTGAAGAAGAGAGAATTGAGGGATATTAAGATATAAAACTTATTTCATCATGCTAATCCCAGCTCAGAAACCTCAGGGACTACCACAGCTTACATGATATATTTTAAAATTCCTAGATTGACTTATTGAAAGCTCTGCATAGTCTGTTCTAAATTTATCTTTTAAACCTTATTTACCATTTGCTTAATTGACTGATTTTCTCCATTGAAGTCACGTTGATGTTGATTTTATCACTTTTTCTTAAGCATGTTATTCTTATTCCTGCTTTTTCTTAGTTGTATTCATTACTATCCTACTAGAAATCATTTATTCATTAACTTATTCACCATTTTTCATACTTGCATGAACAAAAATACATACTAGGTGCTGAGGATATAAAAATTAAGAAAACATAATTTCTTACATGAAGGAACTCAGAGTCTAATAGAAGAGATATAAATACAGTATTGAGAGTACATCTTAATAAGTAGTAATAAAGTATGCTTTCGCCAAGTGTGCAAAACCTATCTAAGCTGTAGATATCGACTTTTATCATATCTTCCACATTTATTTTAGGTCATAATTCCTTCTCCCTCTATATACTGCAACAAAACTTATTGCCTGTATTACTCATTCTATAAATAAATCATGAAATCTTGAATTTATCTCAACCTAATGTGCACTTATATTCTTCTCAATTACCATTATTACTGAAGAAAGCAGTTTTAAAAATTGCCCACATTATAGTGTCTATACACATATTTGGTACATAATAAACATTTTTTAAAAATTTTTTTATGGTATGTGGGCCTCTCACTGTTGTGGCCTCTCCCGTTGCAGAGCACAGGCTCCAGACGCACAGCCTCAGCGGCCATGGCTCACGGGCCTAGCCGCTCCACGGCATGTGGGATCATCCCAGACCAGGGCACGAACCCATGTCCCCTGCATCGGCAGGTGGACTCCCAACCACTGTGCCACCAGGGAATCCCATAATAAACATTTTTGTATGAATAAACAAGTGAAAGAAGGAAAGAGAAGAATTCACAGGGCCAGAACACTGTGTTTGATTAGGAAAAATAAAATATGGGGGACACATAAATATATATATGGAATAAACTACATATAAAGAGATAGTATTTCAATACCACTGGAAGTATCTAATATATTAATAGATTACTTTCGTGACTCAATATTATTTCACTAACTAATCATTAAATCTTATTCTGGAGAAAGTTCTCACAACTGATTGAGGAACGAAGAGCATGTAAACATTATAACAAAACCCTGCCTGTGTAATCCAAACAGGGAGTGTTGGGAAGAATTTTAAACAGAGGCAAGGCACTATGGTCAAAAACCAAACCTGATCTGTTTTCAGATGGTGATGATCAACCAATGATCAGTCCTTTTCTACGAAAAATAAAGGTGACTATTCCCATGTTAAAAAGTCAGTATGAGCCAATCATGGAAATTCTTTTTGCTCTTGCTGGTGATTGAATGAGGAAGATACTTATGAGCCAGTCTTGGTCAATTGGCTGTTTGTAGCTCAAAGAGAGAGCCTGTGTTTGGGCAAAAACCACCTGAAGATAAGATCACCACAACTCTGGATTTCTTGGTTATGTGAGAAGATAAAGAGGGTAAATGTTCTTAATGTTCAGTCCAGTTTGAGTCAGAGTGTTCCATTACTTGTATCCAAAGGATTCCTAACTAATACAGTGAGCACTGAAAATAATCAGCTATATCAAAATAATTGAAAGACACTCATGCAACTTAAATATGAAGTTGCCTGATTTTCTTGAAAAGCAAAAGTAGATAAAGGTATTTGTGTGATTTTCAGCTCTAAAAATGTGCTTTTCATGAATTAAAAAAAAAATCTTTCCCTTGCATGGGATTTTTTTTTTTTATACTAAAGGTAATGATGTAAATTAATGCCTGGTATTTTGTAGGGTGCTTTTCATCAACTTTATGACATTTAGGTCTTGTAACAACCCTATAAGGTAGATAGAACAAATATGGTAATATTCTAATTTAAAGGAGGAAATTGGTAATCTTAGAAATTGGTTTGTAAAATAAAAGAAAATGATGGAGCCCAGATATCTGGTCTTTTGATTTCTCACTTGCCACGCTGCCAAACTTCTTATGGGAACTCAGGGCTGAAATGATTATTTTAATGGTTTTAAATCCACTGGAAAACATATGTACCACCCCAACCTTCCAGTGAATTTAAAGTTGGAAAAGTATTAGTAAGCTACATTCCAATAAAAAAATAGACATCATCAAGGTGTACATTGAGATGCTGGGAAGGAGCTCGTGGGTGAACAGGGATTGTCCTGTCATCTTCTCTGTCTACGCCACCACTTTGTGGTCTGGCAACTAATTCATTGTTACCACAACCATGTGGGGGAAAAAAAAAAGAATTATCTCATATGCCTAAGCTCTTACAATTTTTGAAATATGTTTACAAAATGTAATTAGCAAATTAATAAATCATAATTCCATTCATATTTCTAATATGAAGGATATTCATTTGCAAGTGAGGGTCCTTTGCCTTGATTATGGATGTTAGAAACGAGAATGTGAGAGGGGCTATAGAAATAAACAATGTAACTTTTATTTAGTTTTTGAACTTTTAATTTTTTTTCATACAGTGGACTCTTATTAGTTATCTGTTTTATACATATTAATGTATATATGTCAATCCCAGTCTCCCAGTTCATCCCACCAGCACCATCCCCCCCATTCTCCCCTTGGTGTCCATATGTTTGTTCTATGTCTCTATTTCTGCCTTGCAAACTGGTTCATTTGTACCATTTTTCTAGATTCCACATATGTGCATTAATATACGATATTTGTTTTTCTCTTTCTCACCTACTTCACTCTGTACAACAGTCTCTAGGCCCATCCACATCTCTACAAATGACCCAATTTGGTTCCTTTTTATATCTGTGTAATATTCCATTGTATATAGGTACCACTTCTTCTTTATCCATTTGTCTGTCAGTGGGCGTTTAGGTTACTTCCATGACCGGGCTATTGTAAATAGTGCTGCAGTGAACATTGGGGTGCATGTGTCTTTTTGAATGACAGGGTGCATGTGTCTTTTCTCTGGGTATATGCCCAGTAGAGGGATTGCCGGGTCGTGTGATAATTCTATTTTTAGTTTTTTAAGGAACCTCCGTACTGTTCTCCATAGTGGCTGTATCAGTTGATTTTCCCACCAACAGTGCAAGAAGGTTCCCTTTTCTCCACACCCTCTCCAGCATTTATTGTTTTTTTAATTTTGTTTTTCTTTCTATTACTCTAGGAAGTGGGTCAAAAAAGATCTTGTTGTCATTTATGTCAAAGAGTGTTCTTCGTATGTTTTCCTCTAAGAGTATTATAGTGTCCGGTCTTACATTTAGATCTCTAATCCATTTTGAGTTTATTTTTGTGTTTGGTGTTAGGGAGTGTTCTAATTTCATTCTTTTACATATAGCTGTCCAGTTTTCCCAGCACCACTTATTGAAGAGACTGTCTTTTCTCCATTGTATATCCTTGCCTCCTTTGTCATAGATTAGTTGACCATAGGTGCGTGGGTTTATCTCTGGGCTTTCTATCTTGTTCCATTGATCTATGTTTCTGTTTTTGTGCCAGTGCCATATTGTCTTGATTACTGTAGCTTTGTAGTATAGTCTGAAGTCAAGGAGTCTCATTCCTCCAGCTCCGTTTTTTACCCTCAAGACCGCTTTGGCTATTCGGGGTCTTTTGTGTCTATATACAAATTTTAAGATTTTTTGTTCTAGTTCCATAAAAAATGCTATTGGTAATTTGATAGGGATTGCATTGAATCTGTAGATTGCTTTGGGTAGTATAGTCATTTTCACAATATTGATTCTTCCAATCCAAGAACATGGTATATCTCTCCATCTGTTGGTATCATCTTTAATTTCTTTCATCAGTGTCTTATAGTTTTCTGCCTACAGATCTTTTGTCTCCCTAGGTAGGTTTATTCCTAGGTATTTTATTCTTTTTGTTGCAGTGGTAAATGGGAGTGTTTCCTTAATTTCTCTTTCAGATTTTTCATCATTAGTGTATAGGAATGCAAGAGATTTCTGTGCATTAATTTTGTATCCTTCAGGTTTACCACATTCATTGATTAGATCTAGTAGTTTTCTGGTGGGATCTTTAGGATTCTCTATGTATAGTAACATGTCAGCTGCAAACAGTGACAGTTTTACTTCTTTTCCAATTTGTATTCCTTTTATTTATTTTTCTTCTCTGATTGCCATGGCTAGGACTTGCAAAAGTATGTTGAATAATAGTGGTGAGAGTGGACATCCTTGTCTTGTTCCTGACCTTAGAGAAAATGCTTTCACTCTTTCACCATTGAGAATGGTGTGGGTTTGTCATATATGGCCTTTATTATGTTGAGGTAGGTTCCCTCTATGCCCACTTTCTGGAGAGTTTTTATCATAAATGGTGTTGAATTTTGTCAAAAGCTTTCTTTGCATGTATTGAGATGATCATATGGGTTTTTTTCTTCAATTTGTTAATATGGTTTATCACATTGATTTACGTACATTGAAGACTTCTTGCATCCCTGGGATAAATCGCACTTGATCATGGTGTATGATCCTTTTAGTGTGTTGTTGGATTCTGTTTACTGGTATTTTGTTGAGGATTTTTGCCTCTATACTCATCAGTGATATTGGCCTGTAACTTTCTTTTTTTGTAGTATCCTTGTCTGGTTTTGGTATCAGGGTGATGGTGGCCTCATAGAATGAGTTTGGGAGTATTCCTTCCCCTGCAATTTTTTGGAAGAGTTTGAGAAGGATGGGTGTTAGCTCTTCTCTAAATATTTGATAGAATTCACTGGTGAAGCCATCTGGCCCTGGACTTTTGTTGGAAGATTTAAAATCACAGTTTCAATTTCATTACTTGTGATTGGTCTGTTCATATTTTCTGTTTCTTCCTGGTTCAGTCTTCAAAGGTTATACCTTTCTAAGAATTTGTCCATTTTTTCCAGGCTGTCCATGTTATTGGCATAGAGTTGCTTGTAGTAGTCTCTTAGGATGCTTTGTATTTCTGCAGTGTCTGTTGTAACTTGTCCTTTTTCATTTTGAATTTTATTGATTTGAGTCCTCTCCCTCTTTTTCTTGATGAATCTGGCTAAAGGTTTATCAATTTTTGTCTTCTCAGAGAACCAGCTTTTAGTTCTACTGATCTTTGCTATTGTTTTCTTTGTTTCTATTTCATTTATTTCTGCTCTGATCTTTTTGATTTCTTTCCTTCTGCTAACTTTGGGTTTTGTTTGTTCTTCTTTCTCTAGTTCCTTTAGGTGTAAGTTTAGATTGTTTATTTGAGATTTTTCTTGTTTCTTGAGGTAGGCTTGTATAGCTGTAAACTTCCCTCCTAGAACTGCTTTGCTGCATCCCATAGGTTTTGGATCGTCGTGTTTTCATTGTCATTTGTTTCTAGGTATTTTTTGATTTCCTCTTTGATTTCTTCAGTGATCTCTTGGTTATTTAGTAGCATAGTGTTTAGCCTCCATGTGTTTGTGTTTTTTATGTTGTTTTCCCTGTAATTCATTTCTAATCTTATAGCGTTGTGATCAGAAAAGATGTTTGATATGATTTCAGTTTTCTTAAATTTACTGTGGCTTGATTTGTGACCCAAGATGTGATCTATCCTGGGGAATATTCTGTGCGCACTTGAGAAGAAAGTGTAATCTGCTGGTTTGGGATGGAAAGTCCTGTAAATATCAATTAAATCTATCTGGTCTATTGTGTCATTTAAAGCTTCTGTTTCCTTATTTATTTTCATTTTGGATGAGCTGTCCATTGGTGTAAGTGAGGTGTTGAAGTCCCCCACTATTACTGTGTTACTGTCGATTTCCTCTTTTATAGGTGTTAGCAGTTGCCTTATGTATTGAGGTGCTCCTATGTTGGGTGCATATACATTTATAATTGTTACATCTTCTTCTTGGATTGATCCCTTGATCATTATGTAGTGTCCTTCCTTGTCTCTTGTAACATTCTTTATTTTAAAGTCTATTTTATCTGATATGAGTATTGCTACTCCAGCTTTCTTTTTTTTTATTTGTTTGTTTGTTTGTTTTTTGCGATATGCTGGCCTCTCACTGTTGTGGCCTCTCCCATTGCAGAGCACAGGCTCTGGATGCGCAGGCGCAGCGGCCATGGCTCACTGGCCCAGCCGCTCTGTGGCATGTGGGATCTTCCCGGACCGGGGCACGAACCCCTGTCCCCTGCATCGGCAGGCGGACTCTCAACCACTGCGCCACCAGGGAAGCCCCCAGCTTTCTTTTGATTTCCGTTTGCATGGAATATCTTTTTCCATCCCTTCACTTTCAGTCTGTATGTGTCCCTAAGGGTGAAGTGGGCCTCTTGTAGACAGCATATAGATGGGTCTTGTTTTTGTATCCACTCAGCAAGCCTGTGTCTCTTGGTTGGAGCATTTAATCCATTCACATTTAAGGTAATTATCGATATGTATGTTCCTATGACCATTTTTTTAATTGTTTTGGGTTTGGTTTTGTAGGTCCTTTACTTCTCTTGTGTTTCCCATTTACAGAAGTTCCTTTAGCATTTGTTGTAGAGCTGGTTTGGTGGTGCTGAATTCTCTTAGCTTTTGCTTGTCTGTAAAGCTTTTGATTTCTCCATCAAATCTGAATGAGATCCTTGCCAGGTAGAGTAATCTTGGTTGTAGTTTCTTCCCTTTCATCACTCCCTTCTGGCTTGTAGAGTTTCTGCTGAGAAATCAGCTGTTAACCTTATTGGGAGTTCCCTTGTATGTTATTTGTCGTTTTTCCCTTGCTGCTTTCAGTAATTTTTGTTTGTCTTTAATTTTTGTTTACTGTGTGTCTCGGTGTGTTTCTCCTTGTGTTTATACTTTATGGGACTCTGCACTTCCTGGACTTGGGTGGCTGTTTCCTTTCCCATGTTAGGGAAGTTTTTGACTGTAATCTCTTCAAATATTTTCTCAGGTCCTTTTTCTCTCACTTCTTATTATGGGACCCCTACATGTGAATGTTGTTGCATTTAATGTTGTCCCAAAGGTCTCTTAGGCTGTCTTCTTTTCTTTTCATTCTTTTTTCTTTATTTTGTTCCACAGCAGTGAATTCCACCATTTTGTCTTCCAGGTCACTTATCCATTCTTCTGCCTCAGTTATTCTGCTATTGATTCCTTCTAGTGTAGTTTTCATTTCAGTTATTGTATTGTTCATCTGTTTGTTTGTTTTTTAATTCTTCTAGGTCTTTGTTAAACATTTCTTGCATCTTCTTGATCTTTGCCTCCATTCTTTTTCCAAGGTTCTGGATCATCTTCACTGTCATTATTCTGAATTCTTTTTCTGGAAGGTTGCCTGTCTCCACTTCATTTAGTTGTTTTTCTGGTGTTTTATCTTGTTCCTTCATCTGGTACATAGCTCTCTGCCTTTTCATCTTGACTGTCTTTCTGTAAATGTGGTTTTTGTTCCACAGGCTGCAGGATTGTAGTTCTTGCTTCTGCTGTCTACCCTCTGGTGGATGAAGCTATCTAAGAGGCTTGTGCAAGTTTCCTCTTGGGTTTGTTTTTGCAGGTCATTTTCTTCTCTTGTATTTCCCACTTAGAGAAGTTCCTTTAGTATTTGTTTTAGAGCTGGTTTGGTGGTACTGAATTCCCTTAACTTTTCCTTGTCTGTGAAGCTTTTGATTTCTCCATCGAATCTGAATGAGATCCTTTTCTGGATAGAATAATCTTGGTTACAGGTTCTTACCTTTCATCACTTTAAATATATTGTGCCACTCCCTTCTGGCTTGTAGAGTTCTGCTGAGAAATCAGCTGTTCACCTTATGGGAGTTCCCTTGTATGTTACTTGTCATTTTTCCCTTGTTGCTTTTAATAATTTTTCTTTGTGTTTAATTTTTGTCAGTTTGATTGCTATGTGTCTCGGCATGTTTCTCCTTGGTTTATCCTGCCTGGGACTCTTTGTGCTTCCTGGACTTGGATGGCTATTTCCTTGCCCATGTGAGGGAAGTTTTTGACTATAATCTCTTCAAATATTTTCTCGGGTCCTTTCTCTCTCTCTTTTCCTTCTGGGACCCCTATAATATGAGTGTTGTCACATTTAATGTTGTCATGGAGGTCTCTTAGGCTGTCTTCATTTCTTTTTATTTTTTTCTTTATTGTGTTCCACAGCAGTGAATTCCACCATTTTGTCTTCCAGGTCACTTATATGTTCTTGTGCCTCAGTTATTCTGCTCTTGATTCCTTCTAGTGTAGTTTTCATTTCAGTTATTTATTGTATTGTTCATTTGTTTGTTTGTTCTTTAATTCTTCTATGTCTTTGTCAAACATTTCTTGCATCTTCTTGATCTTTGCCTCCATTCTTTTTCCGAGGTCCTGGATCATCTTCAGTATCATTATTCTGAATTCTTTTTCTGGAACATTGCCTATCTCCACTTCATTTACTTGTTTTTCTGGGGTTTTATCTTGTTCCATCATCTGGTACATAGTCCTCTGCCTTTTCATTTTGTCTGTCTTTCTGTGAATGTGGTTTTCGTTTCACAGGCTGCAGAATTGTAGTTCTTTTTGCTTCTGCTGTCTGCCCTGTGGTGGATGAGGCTATCTAAGAGGCTTGTGCCAACTTCCTGATGGGAGAGACTGGTGGTGAGTAGAGCTGGGTGTTGCTCTGGTGGGCAGAGCTCAGTAAAACTTTAATCTGCTTGTCTGCTGATGGGTAGGGCTGGGTTCCCTCTGTGTTGGTTGTTTGGCCTGAGGTGACCCAACACTGGAGGCTGCTGGCTCTTTGGTGGGACTAATGGCAGACTCTCGGAGGACTCCTTCCCAGAACTTATGCTGCCAGTGTCCTTGTCCCCACGGTGAGCCACAGCCACCCTGCTCCTCTGCAGGAGACCCTCCAACAGTATCAGGTAGGTCTGGTTCAATCTCCTATGGGGTCACTGCTCCTTCCCCGGGTCCCGATGTGCACACTGCTTTGTGTGTGCCCTCCAAGAGTGGAGTCTCTGTTTCCCCCAGTCCTGTCAAAGTCCTGCAGTCAAATCCCACTGGTCTTTCAAAGTCTGATTATCTGGGTATTCCCCCTCCTGTTGCCACACCCCCAGGTTGGGAAGCCTGACATGGGGTGCAGAATCTTCACTCCAGTGGGTGGATTTCTGTGGTATAAGTGTTCTCCAGTTTGTGAGTCACCCACCCAGCGGTTATGGGATTTGATTTGCTTTGATTGTGATTGCATTCCTCCTACTGTCTCATTGTGGCTTCTCCTTTGTCTTTGGATGTGGGATATCTTTTTTGGTGAGTTCCAGTGTCTTTCTGTCGATGATTTTTCAGCAGTTAGTTGTGATTCCAGTGCCGTCGCAAGAGGGGGTGAGCGCACATCCTTGTACTCTGCCATCTTGAACCAATCTCCAATAAATGATGTAAATGTTAAACACCTTTTAATTTATTCACAATCAGTATATTTCTAAACACTTGATTAAAACAAGAAAATATGATTTTGAGTAGAATTCTTTTTTTTTTTTTTTTTTTTTTTTTTT
>NW_006775864.1:460934-489681 GCF_000442215.2 Lipotes vexillifer
TTTTGTGGTACATGGGCCTCTCACTGTTGTGGCCTCTCCCGTTGCGGAGCACAGGCTCCAGACGCACAGGCTCAGCAGCCATGACTCACAGGCCCAGCCGCTCCACAGCATGTGGGATCTTCCCGGACCGGGGCACAAACTCATGTCCCCTGCATCGGCAGGTGGACGCTCAACCACTGCGCCACCAGGGAAGCCCCTTGAGTAGAATTCTTAAATGCAACATCTAATTTCTCCTTTCTGATGCAAAAATAATGCAGGATTTTAAATTTTGCATGCAGAACATATTGATTCACAGATGAAATGGCTCATTTATGTTATATTAATTTAAGTCTTTCCATTCGTGGTGCCATGTAATTTTCCTCAAAGTGGATCATGAATACTGATAAACATACTTTTATACTCTTCATAGACCCTATTTCCCACAGATAAGTCAAAATTCCTTAATAACAGTGAGCAATATTCAACTCTTGATTTAATAAGGCAAAATTCTGTTCATCAAAATAAAATATCGTACATAGGAATTCTTGTTTAGTTCTTTAATCTCTTTGTATGTGTATGTGTGATTTATTCTGTTTTTCCTGACTTTTGTGGAATCAAAAATTTTTTCTACAACTGGACGTTTGTTTCTTCTCTTCAGTGCTGCCTTACAATACCATAGTATTGATATAAAATGTGCAGTCAGTAGAGTAGGCAATGTATTTCAGACATCTGACTTAACCTAGGTACCATTTTTATTCTGCTTTTAAAAGCCAGACTTGTACAACCCTGCATTGAAAGCAGAAAATACTTGTCCTTAGTCAGTGTTCCTGAACCAAATTATTTTACATCATCTAAGATAAATTAATTTTTTTCTCATAAAAGGAAATGAAACATCAATCAGTAGACTCAGTTAAACCAATGCATTTGAACAATCTATCTTTTGAGTTAGTGTTTATCTGCTAACTCTAACTCTATGAAAACCTTTTTCTTCGTTTCAGTGTTTTCCTAGTTATGTGGTTAGATTCAAGTTATTGTTTTTAAATTTCAAAATATTCCTAAAATATATTAGGTCTTGCATACAATACTTTATCTCTTTACGCTTTGAAAACTTGATTGGTGATGTGGAAAATAAATTATTTCCGCAATGATGTGGAAAATAAAATATTTAAATTTATTAATCTTACATATATTATAATAGTTCATAAATATTATAAGCACAAACCAGAGCTTCTTTAAACTGTGGACTAAGTCTGATTCCTTTTTAAAATAACCAACATAGAATAATCATAAAACAATGCACAATTTATGAAAAAGAAAAGAAGGGAAGGAGGAAGGAAGGGAGGGGAAAAAATAGCCATTCGAGCAATCTGGGAATTTCATAACAGCTGTTATAAAGTTCAGATGATTAAAAATTATTTTAAAGCAATATATAGCGGTTATCTATATTTCTGATGTAGAGCAATGCTCTTTTGTATTTCTGTAATTAACTTTCTGGAGAATAGTGTTAAATATATATTTATTATGGTCTAAATCTCTAATTAATAAGTTGTAAGTTGCCAAGCAAGTTTACCTTAATTCATCAGCTTCTAAACTCATGCTTTTGTCCCCTCTTTTATAAATCATTTACCCAGTAATTTGCACTGATGCACTAGACCTCCAGGCAAACACCTGAGACTATTCTATCACAAAGAATTATTAAAATGAAAGCTACAAAGCTAAATCTTCAGTGGTATCTAAAAAGTAGATAAGGACTGTATAAATCTGATTCCTCAAGACAAGGAGTTCTAGAAATTAAGGGCAGATTGGCAAGTGATTAGGCAACACACGATTTAAGGTAAAAGTCTTTCAGTGGTCATGACATTGCATGGTGTTCACTGAATAAAAATATGCCAATTCTTCACTGATGAATAACAAACTGTTTTGCCTCAAATGAATTAGCTGATTAAAAAAATGAATAAATAACATCAGCAAAGGCCATCTGGTCTACTTTTTGCTTTATATTAATTTATTATATTTTGTCCACAGATTCCTCAGCTCTCAGAAATATCATGCCTGTCATGGCCCAAGAAATCAAGACATTTGAAATATGTCTATAATATATTAGTTTTATGCAAAGGCAATTTAGTACGTGTGCAGTTACTTTGCCTGCAATGACTATAATATAACGAAAATGGAAATAATTTATAACACTGTGCTCTGTGTCAAGTATACTTAAGCACTTTTGAGATAAGGCAGAAGATCTGGCTTCCCTCAGGACTAATAATGTTAATTTCTAAGTCATAATTTTAATTAACTGCTGTTGTTAGGATAGTTTTTTCTTCCTCTAATCCTAATCACATTTGGTATTTAAATGACTTATTAAATAAATATTGTTTCCATTTTATCCATTGTCAAGTCAAAGGTCTTTGCTTTAAGAAAATTTTAGACTAGCTCTCGAGTTTTTAGAAGTTGTTCAGGGACCTTATGAACTGTATCATGAGTAAATAACTAATTGGTACTATACTCTATGGTATTGGCACATTCAAATAGTTTAATTGATTCAGTGTAGTTTTTCTGTCTTAAAAACATGAGACCTGTGGCTATGGTAGAATTCTCATTGTTCAGTTACATTGCCTGTTATATTGCCTGTTAGTGAATTGCTCTGTTTCAAGGGCAAAAGTATGTTTTCCCATATGGAAAAAAATCTTATAATTTAGGCAGTAGATAAGTAAGTAATATGATTGTTAGTAGCGTGCTAAATAATAGTAATGCATGCAGTCATTTACTTTGCACAACTTAATAGATGAAAATATGAGCCTATGACTGATATTTACTTAAACTTTACTGATAGGCCTGAGTTCTTTAAGCCTCAACCTTTGGTCCTTCTGAATTGCTCTATATAGCAGTTAGTCCCTCATATGAAGTTGCATCCTATAAACATAATTCTGTTACAGCACTTAGCATTTTGTAGTTAACATTTTGTTGTTTTAGGAAAGTTTTTTCTCATCTACCACCTACTGAAGCTTTTAGAGAAAACAACTGGCATTGTAGTCTAATCAAGTGTCATATTCATAGTAGAATTAAAAGAAATTATTGTTTAATGAAGAAACACTTTATGCATTTGTATAATGTGCACATGAGCAATTCATGAATGCTTTTTCATGAAGGGGAATATAATTTCCAAGTTTGAACTTGGTATTTTAATGAAGTAGAAGTTGCCTTTATTTCATTTTCCTCATTCAAGTTTAGTGCAACTCTCCCTTCCTCATTTAAGGCTGTGTCTTAAGTTACTGCAAAATGAAAGGAGGCTAAGATTGCATGGTCACCAGTTAACAGTGAAGTCCTGAGAGATGTCTTCTGTACTGGAAGCTCACCTAATATCATTTGAAATTATATCCTTGTCTTTCATTTAGATGTAGATCTGCATCTTTCTAATTGTAACATAGTCATCAAAATCTGCTACTTTCAATGACTACAATAGCTAATATCCTCTTACATTATTTCTGTGGGATGGTTCCATAAATCCTCACAAAAATCCTATGAGGCAGGTTGTATCATCATCTCTTCTGTATCTTCCCCCATTGTTACCCAGCTACCTCTTGGAGAGCTGGTAAGTGAACTTGTGGTCTGACTACACACCTTGCTCATCATCATGAAACTTTATTTCCCACATCTTGACATCTTTGTCTTCTGTGTTCCTGCATCTGGATTGGGTCCTGAAAAACTGAGCTCAGCTGTAGTGCCAGAACCCTTTCCCTAACATTTAGGGAGTCTTCCTTATCACTTTAGAGCAAACTGTCAGAAAGCATTTCTTTCATTCCCTGGAGGCTGTTTCTCCTGCTCATGGGAGGTCTCAGCAGTGTCGGATATCTCTGGTGATGGAATCTTTTGATCCTAGAACCAGCAGCAATCACCACTGAGAGAAGTAACATTTAATCATTTCTTGACCTTTCTTCTTCCAGCTTAGTGATTCTAGATGATGTTTTTTCTTTATCTTCTGTTCCTTAATTAGCACCTGTTGACTAAATGGATCAAAAAGCTTTACCTTATCCACATCATTATTTACTTCTGGGCACAAATCTTGTTTATCAGAATTCCAATCAGTTTCCCTCATACTGACCATTCAATGGATACTTTTTTGTTGTAATTTTCTTGTTTTAGAGCTTCATACTGTTAAGTACTTGCTGAATTTCAGGATATGGTTTTTCAGTCAGGACAGTGGGAAATGAGTTAATAAAGCTTCTACTTTCATTTTAAAGACCCCTGAGAGATACCTAACCAGTTGCCTGCTGTGTAAATGTTATTGAGAATGAAAAGCAAAGCAGATTTACAGCTGCAGTTGTGTCCACGTCTATTCCAAACTTTATATACAATAACAAAAATAACATATAGCACTTTAACTGTTATTTCTTTGAAAAGGCTTCAGTGTGATTTATGTAATAAATTAGATATTAAAAACTTTCACAAAACATTATTGCTTAAAAACTAGGAAATGAAGACACTAGGGGTAAATATAACTTGAGAAATAGCATTTTCCCCAAAATAAAATCTTGGTTTTCAAGTAAATGCCTTTTTTGCTACTTTTCCAGTAAATAGGTCTTATTGCCATAAAAATATGTATTTGTGAAAACTTCTAACATACTTGAAAAATCAACTGATTTTTTGAAACAAACCTCAGTTTTTGGTGGTACCAGTATTTTCCTCTTCCCATAAATAAACATTTGCCCGTCAAACAGATGTGTATTTTTTTTTTCCACGTTGCCAGCAATATATCACCCTTAAGTTCCTCCTGTGTAGCAAACCCTCACTGTACTCATTGAGTAAGGATGACTGAAGAGTAGGTTACAGCCAATTTTTTTGTAATTGTTTTTGAGGGGAGTTTTTCTTTGTGTGAACTTTTTATTTTTTAGTGGAGTATAGGTGATTAATAATGTTGTGTTAGTTTCGGGTGTACAGCAGAGTGATTCAGTTATACATATACATGTTTCTA
Organism: Lipotes vexillifer; assembly: GCF_000442215.2. Taxonomy (NCBI): domain Eukaryota; kingdom Metazoa; phylum Chordata; class Mammalia; order Artiodactyla; family Lipotidae; genus Lipotes; species Lipotes vexillifer. The sequence goes on from NW_006775864.1 coordinate 465,883, forward strand.
TCCTTTTTCAAATTCTTTTCCCATTTAGGTTGTTACATAATATTGAGCAGAGTTCCCTGTGCTATACAGTAGGTCCTTGTTGGTTATCTATTTTATATATAGTAGTCTGTTTATGTCAATCCCAAACTTTCAATTTATCACTCCTGCCACCTTTCCCCTTTCATAACGATAAGTTTGTTTTCCAAACTAAGTCTGTGAGTCTGTTTCTGTTTTGTAAATAAGTTTATTTGTATCTTTTTAGATTCCGCATATAAGAGATATCATATGATATTTGTCTTTCTCTGCCTGACTTCCTGACTCAGTATGGCAATATCTAGGTCCATCCATGTTGCTGCAAATGACATTATTTCATTCTTTTTAATGGCTGAGTAATATTCCATTGTGTATATGTGCCACATCTTCTTTATCCATTCATCTGTAGATGGACATTTAGGTTGCTTCCAAGTTTTGGCTATTGTAAACAGTGTTTCAATGAACATTGGGGTGCATGTATCCTTTCAGACCATGTTTTTCTATGGATATATGCCCAGGAATGGGATTGCAGGATCATATGGTAGCTCTATTTTTAGTTTTTTAAGGAACCTACATGCTGTTCTCCACAGTGGCTGTACCAATTTATATTCCCAGCAACAGTGTAGGAGGGTTCCCTTCTCTCCACACCCTCTCCAGCATTTATTGTTTGTGGATTTTTTGATGATAGCCATTCTGACTGCTATAAGATGGTATCTCATTGTAGTTTTGATTTGCATTTCTCTAATAATTAGCGATGTTGAACATCTTTTCAATTTTAACACAATATGACCAATGTTTGTAAAACCTATAGTTTTCATTTGTGATTAATTTATGGCATCAGTTTTAATTAACATAAAGGGTGGATGATGAATGTGTGTCCGTCAATGTGGGACTTTAATGCACATAAGAGTGACTATACAAAGCCCTTTTCTCCCAACAAAAAGACAAGCAAACTTTATTAATTGAAATGAAATATTCTTCTCAAATAGTTTTAAAAAGCTATATCGTTATTCTAATAGTGTTTCCATCCCTCAAAAACATTCCCAGACTTTTTGGAGCATTCATCTCTGAAAGGCCATTCATGTACTCCCTACACAAAAATGTACAGAACTATCTCCTTTGTTAAAGCTTATTTATTCTTTGATTGATGAGACTGAGCTCAGAAGTCAAAACTGGCCTGCAGAAGTATTGTGTTTGGGCACCAAGTATACCCTAAAGGGATCTTAAGGCCATAGGACACTTCTTGCTCACAAGTAATTGTCTTATATCTGGCTCCAAACCTCATTTACATAACTTACTTAATCTTTGAGAATTTATACATTAGTTACCCCTGACCAAACTCAATATTCATCTGGATTTTCTACATCTCACATTAATGTCTAATAGGCATCCCAAATCACCCCAAACAAAGCTTTTGATATTTCCCAATAATCCTGTTTCTATTTAATTCTTCCTCATCTCTATAAACGACAACACTATTCTTCTCATTGCTCAGAACAACCTTGGAGTTATCCTTGACTCCCTTCTTTCTCTTCAGCTTCAATCCATCAGCAAATCCTGTTGGCTCTACCTTAAAAAAATGTGTGCAAAATCTGCTATTCCATTTTCCTCAGCCAACACATGCTCATGTTGGTTATTGCAGTAATCACTTCTGCCTTTGCTCCCTTGCAGCAAAGACAATGGTCAGAATCATCCTTCTAAAATGCAAGCCAGATCTTGTCACCCTCTCTTCACAACCTTTCAGTGCTTCTCGTTTTACCACTGAAGAAGTCATGATCCTTGAAACAGTATTTGAAGCTCTGCATAAGAGGTCCTTGAAACCTCTGTGACCCACCCCTAATTTCCCCTCATTGTCTCTGCTTCAGCTACACTCTTCTAGCATGATAGGAATAGTGTTGCCCCGGATCTTTGAGTTTGTTGTTCCCTCTGCCTGGAATGCTTTTCCTGCTTGTCCACATGGCTGCCTTTCACATCTTCCTCAAGTATTTGACCAAATGTCACCTTGTTGCTGAGGCTCTCCCTGACTGTCCTATTTAAAGTGGAAACAACTCCTCCCACCCACCCCTCTACTCCCTATTCCCTTTCCTCTGTCTAATTATTTTTCGTCTGAAACTCTTATCTCTCCTAATATAATGTGTTCTTTATTCGCTTATTGTCTATCTCCCTGCACTAAAATAAAAACTCTTATTAAATTTCAGGAATTTCAGTCTGTTTTGTTCACTTCCATATCCTTGGACCCAAAGTAAGTGATTGACACACAGGAACACCTATATATTAAAGATATATGGTTCTTTCCAAAACTCGTAACAACCCTAGACTAGTAAGATATACCACTACTAATATTCATTCATATGTGGCTTAGAGCCTTTGATCCAATTTATTTATGAATTTTCATATATTCAGTTAGCATAAATTCATAAATTCTTACATATAACTCCTTAGCTTGATCCTGTGTCCTCATTCTTGTGGTTCAGCAATGATATCTTGTCCATATCTTGGCAGTTAATTAGTAATTGATTATTTTTATTAGATTTCAATGTTCTAATGTCTCCTAAAGTTGAACATTTTAGTCTTAATGTATGCTTTTCTCTTCTCAAATTTCTCCTCAGACTTACATATTTGAAATACAACTTTTAATTCCTTCTCCAATAGTATGTTGACCCTGACGGTCTTCACCTTTAAAGATGTGAGATGTTTATCAATATTCTTCAGACATCTGTAATTGAGACCATTAGGCTATTTTCTTTTGTTTCACTGCTAATTCTGTTGCCTGAAACCTCCATATAAGGTAATCATGGAGCCTTTTTCATTCTCCATATATCTTTAATTTACTAGATTCCCTCTCTTAGGGATAGTGCTTTTATTTCAAGAAGAAAGAATGTAGATACCACACACTGTAGTTCTTCTGTTGTTTCCATGACCACTATGTGTTCATGAATATTTGTCAATTTTGTGAAATAACTAGAAATGCCAGTGGATTCTCAGCTGTCCCCCAAAATTGAAATCAGCAAAGATTAGGGCTGAGTCAACAGAATTGTATGAAAAAAAAAAAAAAAAAAAAAAAAAAGAATAGGTTGGAGCAGAAGGGGTCAGAGAAAAAAAGTGGTTTTCTTGGACATTACGAGGGGGTTGAATTCATCATTTGGAATCTCTCCAACTGAGGGTCAGAGAACCCAAAACCAGGATCAAGGGTTATATTATGCCAAAAAATGAAGGATGAGGGAACTCACAGAGATAAAGGCTGAAGTCTTGGAAAGCCAAGAAATGTCAAAGTGCTGACGCTTGTAGTCAAAATATAAATAAATAAGCAGATCTAAAATCTCGGAACCAAGAAAGATCAAGCAAAGATGCTGGAATTCTAAGGACTAGAGCCACACAGTGAGAATCAGTTTGGAAAATAATTGTGAAAATTTTCTATTTAAGACATGGGATCTTTTTGAGCTCCTGATATATTTTCTTCTTTTCTGAAAAGTACGTTAAGCTAATAGCGTCCATGATTTCCTGATGATCATGAATTTTAAATGCTCTTGATACATGAACATTAATGTGAACACTAATAATTTAATGTTTGGTTAGTCTATCCTGTTTTGTGTGCATGCTTTGCATTTTCATCATGTTCCGTTATTTGATCTGCCCATTTTGTTCTTGCTTACCAGGGAATTTCTAGGAATACATTCTATACCCTGAATAATTTAACTCAAATCATGTTCCATTAGACAGTAAGTATGCTTTATCTTCTTATTAATAATAGATTGTCCTAAATTAATTTCATTTATAGTTACCTCTTCTGGTTATATAGCACTGAATAATAAGTAACCACAAAACTTACTGGGTAAGACAATCCCCTTTTTTTTTGTGGTCAAAGATTCTGTGGATCAGGGATTCAGATAGGGAACAACAGGGTTGCTCGTCTCTGTTACGTGATGTCTGAGGCTCAGCTGGCATGACTTGAATGGTTAAGGGGTGACTCTAAGCCTGGGAGTTGAATCATCTGCCAGCTTCTTCATGCCTGTGTCTGGGACCTGGGCTTGGATGGCTGAAGTGTGGGTTTAGCTGGAACCAAGGATCCAAGTCCCCACATGTGACATTTCCAGGCAGTCAGTCTCAGGGTAGTCTGATGTAGTACATAACAGTGCAGGGCTCATGAGTGAGTGTTTCCAGCAATAAGTAAGCTGCATGATCTTTTAAGTCCCAGCTTTAGAAGTCCATGATGTCACTTCCACTGTACTCTATTCGTCACAACAATCTTTAGGCCACCCAGAATCCTGGGGAAGGAACACAGACCACAACTCTCCTTGGGAGAAGTATTGAAGTATTTGCAGCTATAATTTAAAACTTAGGCCATATTGCCTAAGGAAATATTGGATGTTCTTTATTTCTGGTGTTATCAATAACCATTATAGCAGTTACTCATTTTAAAGAGCATGTGAGCATTCAGATAAATAACGTTACACAGTTTAACCATCGTGTGCATCCTTTTATGGTTGCACTTTGTTTTTTCTTGTACCATATACTGCTTCAAATGTGTTTTCTTGACTTTGCTTTTCAAGTTCATGAATCGTTATTAACTTCTATGACTTTGCCTCCACTGACTTTGCGAGATCATTTGTTAAAATGTATATTGTATATCATTTTGGTCTTAGAGTCATTTCCAATCCAATTGCCTGTCCACTGTTTTTCTATTTTCTATGACCGTCCACATTTTATTTTATAATATCCACAGAGTTTCAGGAAAATATACCATAAAGTAAATGTGCCAGTAGTTCTTCATCTGTTTAGGCTCAATTCTTCAATGCCAAGTTTCTGAAAACTGCCTTTATCACATGCAGTTTCAGAGAGCTGATTTCATCTTGGATGTGCCTTTTCTGACATTGAAAACATGTGAATCTTAAAATAATCTTATTCCATTAAACAGACCTTGCTTATTATTCCTGCCATCAGCTGATATAACTAGTTTGGTCCTTACTTTGTTCAATTTATTTAATAATTTGTAGAATTTCAGTGAATGAGAGATACTTATAGGAAACAAATGCACAACAAATAGGATTTTAGTAGTTTTGCTTTCCTTTTGGTTAACAGATTGTATGCATATTCTCTATTGTCAAATAATCAGGTTGAAAGCTTATGTTGTGTTCTTCTGTTTGCCTACATAAACTACTTTATATGCTGTTGAAATAATGTGGATTAAGACAGCAAGCATTTGAGTAATAAGTATTATTGGAAATGAGTGTCGTTGTGTAATATTTCCAAAGTATGCTAGTTTGGGTATTTCCATGTACGTATTGAACAGTTTGAAAATTATATTTATGTATTTGTATATAATTAAATTTACCCATATATAGTTACATACATATATAATTATATGTACACCATGCAATTGTCATGACATTTCATATATTTACCTTTTTCTGGTGTTAAGAGGGACTCAGTTTCTTTCTATATTATGTGAATAATTATAATAGGTACTACTTTCATCATTCTGTTTTAACTTTACATTATAAATCATGAAATTCAGGATAATGTTCATTAGTTTATAATTGGTCATTTTTATGTGCTAATGGAAGATAAGACGTCATGGGACTATTTCATTTTTTCCAGTTCTTTTTTTTTTTTTTTTTTCACTTTTCCAGTTATTTTAGAGGGCCATCTTTGACCAAGTTTATGACTTGAGGTTCCTGGACCTAAATCTACATGAGAACTAGCATATGACCCAAGTGTCTTAATAAAGGGTATTTCTCATTTTATTTTTTTTTCTCCTTTGCTCAGAACCAAGGCATCCTCTAAAGGGGATAGGAATGAGGCATTAAATTTTAGTTCATCCTTCCCTGGGTGTATAAATTTAGGGGGATCCTAGCTTAGTGAGTAGAGCCCCTCCAGTCCAATTCCCCATGTTTGTTAAGCTTGGATCCTTGACTTTTGCCCCACAACTGCAAAGGTTGTCAAAATACCCCTATTTGCTGGGATTAGCAAATGTCCTCACTTAAATCATGATTTTGATGCTCAGCACACTGTTTTCCATTTAGAAATAATATAGTTTTTCAAGTAACTGTAGTTTGTTTTTTTTAATCACCTTCATAGTTGGTCTAAATAACCTACTTGACATGAGTAAAAATGAACATTCTGTAGCATTTTTCTTTAACTCTTAAATGTGTCTTCTTAATATTTGGCTTGGATTTTTGTGTGAGTAAGATTGGCCTTAAATTGTCATTTCTCATGTTTCTTGTCACAATTTTTAGTGTCGGAGTTATAATATCCACAAAAATTATTTGAGAAGGAATTGTTTCTTTCTTTTTTTTTCCCCTGTTCGCCATTGCTGTAAGATTGGAATGAATTTGAAAGATTGGTAGTGTTGACTGAAAAATAATGCACAACCTAAAAGCTGAGAATTATGTTTTATTTGGTGGACTTAACTGAGAACCTAAGCAGAGCATACACTTGTCAGATGGCCCTGAGGGACTGTTCTGAAGCGGTAAGGGAGAAGCCAGGATATATAGGAGTTTTTGCAAAAGAAAAAAAAACAAAAAAACAAAAACCCAGGTAGTAGGACCTCAAAGCATTACTGCTGATTAAAGAAAAACCAGACATCTCAACTTAATGAATTTAGTGCTTTTTTTTATATATGGGAAGATGCAAAGGTCTGGGCTTATTGAAATTATTCCTTTAATATGCACCTCCGTTACCTGGGGCCAGTACCTGTTTTTCTCCATCCTGAATCCCTTCAGGGTGCACAGTCAGGGTGGCTGCAGTGGCTGCTGGCTTGATGGCTGCAGCCTCCTTTGTTTACTGATATGGCAGGCGGCATTCTTTGTATACAGTAAAATTCACCTGTACTATCATATGAAGATTTTTGTGAGAGTTTTTACTCACAAACTCAGTTAGTTCAGTGGTTATGGTGCTATTCAGGCATCCTGTTCTTTGTAGAGTTGGGATCACAATCTAAAGTTCTGTCTATTTCATTAAGTTTTCAAAATTTTGGCATAAATTTGTTCATAGCCTTCTCATTTTCTTAATGTTGAGTGAATCTCAAATCTTGCCTCCACTTGTACCTTCTCCATTCTTGTCTTCATTACTCTCAACATTGTTATCTTTCCAAGAACAAGTTCTTAGACTCAGTAGTTCTTCTCAACTTTGTTTTCTATATCATTAGTATCTATTCTTCCTACTTTCCTTGTATTTAGTTTTTCTTTTTGTTACTTCTTAAGAATGCTCAACTGATATTTTATTCTTTATATTTAATGTAAGTGTTTAAAGCTATCAGTTTCACTTACAGGTCCCCTTTAGGTGCATCCCCCAAGTTTTGTTATATAGTATTTTCATTATTGTTTAGCAATGTTCAGTATCTTTTAATATCCATCATGATTTTTATTAGTCCGTGTGTTATGTTAAAGTTTTGAAAAAATTTGATATACATACAGAGACTTGTATTTTATTGGTGATTTCTGTATAAACACATTATAGTCAGAGATATTATTTCTTGTATATTCATTGAAAGACTTGCATTATGGTTTTTTATATAGCCAGTTACTGTAACAGTTCTGTGTTTTCTGGAGAAGATTGTATATTTTCTAACTGTTGAACACAGAATTATTTATGTATCTTTAAATCTAAGAACTTTGTCCAGTTTATTATTGTAAGATTAAGCAAGATAATTTATTAAAATTTATGACTGATGTTTATTAGATAAAATGTGGCAAACCCTGTCCACCTCATTGTTTCAATTAGTATTTCATAAAGATCAACTTGCTTTTTCAATTTTTTTAAAAAAATAAAATGCATTTCATTTTACTGGAAGAGGTGTATTTGTAGGAATATATGGCCACATATTATTATAGGGAATTCCCAGTTCTAAGCTGCACCTCTATATTGGCAGAAAAACAAGAACTAGTTAAGTGAAAACGAGCATTTGGCTGCCTATGGCAGTTCTGTGGTGTCACAGCAGGGTAAAAGTACTGGAAAGGTTGTATGACCAGATGGCCACGAAATCTGGAATGCCTAGGAATAGAAGTTCTAATTGATTCTGTAAAAAGAACTTTTAAAATCGCTGTAAGGCTAGTCGCAGCATGATCCAGTACATAATTAAAGGACATAATAATATTAAATAAGTAGAACTCAGAAGTAGGAAGCAAGACTCCTCTGTGCTTTCATATAACTCAGCCACACAATAGAAAAGGCAGAATGCATTCATGAATAGAGGAATTTACCTACACTCATTCTGGCTATTCATGAAGTAGATGGACCTAAACCGTTCCATTTCAGAATGATTCTGCCAGTTTAATGCTTTTGGCTTCAAATAACAGAATACCTAAATAATAATGAACTTAAAATTGTCATTATTATTTCATCTAATAAGAAGCCTGGAGGGAAGGGCTTCCAGATTTGGCTAATTCTATGGCCCACTGGTGCTAGGCACTTTATTTTTCACTTCACAATCCTTAATGGGCTAGCCTTTGTGGTCAGGTTTTTTTCCAGACATGGGTTGTTCTTACATAGCTGTACACAAAAGTGAGGAGGACTCTCAGTCTCTCTTTCTTTCTCTCTCTCTCTCTCTCTCTTTCACACACACACACACACACACACACACACACACACACACACACATTTCATGAGAAATATGCTGCCATAATCCCCTAACAGATTTTATTTCAGATCTTTTTAGACATAATTATGTCATAGTTACATGGAATCCTGGATAACTAAGTATCTGACATGTTCAGCCTGTATTCTGGAAAGCTGGCCTACTCTCTTGATATGGAAGAAGATTGAGAACATTTCTTGAGTAAACAGCAAACAGAATATCTAGAAGGATATTCTAAGGAATGTCAAGTTTTGGTTGTTCTTTTCTCTGTCTTTAATGTAAATAATGGCTAATTTAGAAACTTACTTTAGTTCTTGGATAGTACTTTTGTTCTTATTTTGAATGTAGGGGTGTCTAATGTTTTGAAACACTTCAATAAGGGAAGCCACAGTCTGCAGACCTTATGGTGGAGATGATTAAATACCTGTACCTTGTATGTCCTGCCCTGTTCCCCCACCCCATGGTCCAGTCAGTGCTAGAAGGAGAACTACTTTGAGTTCAGGGGCCGCTCTAGTTAGCTGTGAACCTCAGGCAAATCACTTAACCTCTCTAGTACTGTACTTTCCATTTAAGTAAGGGCACTGTGTGTCCACTGCATGGTTTCTCTGAAGTGATTTTCTCACAGTTGCTTTTGCCAATCATGTCTTCGTAAGGTCTCCTGTGTTTTTCTCATATTGTTGAAACACCCAAAGAAAACAGAGCTGACATCTCTGTCAACTCATCAGCTTAATTAAAAATAATTAATAAACACCTACTATGTATAAGATGCCCAAATGAATAGGTCACAGTTCCCTTTCTCAGGGGCTTACTGTAGAGATGCAGTTATTAAAATGTAAATCAACACATTAAAATACAAAACTCACAGAAGGCACAGACACAGAACAAAGGAAGGAATGCTTTATTGCCGTTAGGTTCTACACAATCACTTGGTTGGGTTAAGAACCTCTGGACTTTAGTCTGTATAAGAGAAAAAAGTATGGGAGGCTTTTAATACTTTATAACCATGTTTTTCATTTGAAAAAAAACCTGCTATGATTAATTTTGTTTATTCCTTCTTCCTCCTTTTTGTGGCTATGTATTTCCAGTTTCCAGTTGGACATCTTCTCCTAAACATCCTGCAGGCCCTTCAAACTAAACATATCCAGAATCAAACTACTTGTCACCCCAAACTTGGTCTTGCTCATATGTTACCAGTTGTGACTTTAGTCTTTGCCTGGAGACATTTCTTAATAAATGCTATTTATGATTTTTTGGTTTTGATCTTATCTAGCCCAATATCAAAAAGAAATAGCTATAGTATATGTGCTACAACTGGTTATCAATGAATGGGTAGGTGAAAATATCCCAGGATATTTTAAACTTTAACACTGTGAACTCACATCACAAAGGGGATTTAATTCAATCCAACCATCCTCCTATTGCTTAAATCTGGACATTAATGTGAAGATTCGTGTCTGAAATTAAGATATTAGTAAATACTTTTTTTAAAGTCTAGAAATACATATATTATGTAATTATGCAGTGACTCCTGTGGTCTTTGTATATCTCTTTTGTGGTGGAATTTAACAACTACAAATTTATGAGGATGATAGTCTAGTAGAGGCCCCAGTTAATTTCCCAAGAAACTACAGCTCACCTTTCTAACTTGGTTATTTTATGTACTGCTACTGAGTTTTCCTCAATTTTACATATGATGCATAGCCCAGTGAATAATAAAAAATGTATTATTACATTGACTTCAACTCTTAGCCTTTGCTTTGACTCTGCAGGAGGAGACCTTTAATTTTTATATGCTTTGAAATTCATAAAAATTGACATTTTTGCCTCACAACTTATTTTTCCACTCTCATATGCTTTTCCTCTTGACTGAATTGAGTCTTTAGTAGTATTGTGGAGGCTGCCAATTACAAAATCCTCCCAGATTCACAGAACGACTGTGAGCTTGAAGAATATGCTGGGTAAAATTGGAGAATGGTTATATCCTCTCAAATATTTTCAGATAAAAATCTTAAGTGGACATTCTTTTTCAAATCAGTAGTATGTTATTAACAATTGTTACATTAACAGAACATATTTAGTGCAAAATGTTTGATCATGGCATGGTTAAAGTAATTATTTTGATCATATTAATCACTTCACTATTTTTTAAATTTATGAGAGTATTTAATTATTTTATTTTTGTAATTGAAGTATAGTTGACTTACAATGTTGTATTAATTTCTGCTGTACAGCAAAGCAATTCAGTTATACATATATACGTTCTTTTAAAAATTCTTTTCCATTATGGTTTAATCACAGGACATTGAATATAGTTCTCTGTGCTATACAGTAGGACCTTGTTGTTTATCCATCCTGTATATAAAAGCTTACATCTGCTAACCCTGACCTCCCACTCCATCCCTCCCCCAACCCCCTCCCCCTTGGCAGCCACCAGTCTGTTCTCTGTGTCTGAATCATTTCACTATTAAACTCAAGTATCACTCGTTTGACATGAAAAGAAATATAGAGCTAGTTTGTTTGCTCTGGCAGCCTCTCCAGGCTCACTCATTCATGTGTGTGTACTTTGTGTATGTGTATTTTGTTACATATTTTAATAATACATATTATAGCCATACATATATATTAATACACCTATGTGCGTGTCTTTAAATATATATGAGGGATGGGTGATGATCTGTTGTATTGTTCAGCGAGGAACAAGGTTATGTAAACACTGTCTCTACACCACATTGCATAGCAGAGCTTTCAGTGGATGGCAGATGCTGTTACTACCACAGTGGCTTTGAGAGAGAGGATACAGCTCCCCATCCTGAGTATTTCCCCACAACACAGCCAGCGATAGGCTGAAACATTTGAAATAGCTTCCCTGCCTACGGGGAGAAAGCTGCACAGGCTGTCAGGCCATGGCACAGTTACAGTTTTCATTTTAATATGTTAATAAACAAACATTTCTCTAAACTTAGCTGACATGCTCTTACCCCTGAAAGATAAATCTGCTTTGGGAATGCTGACACAGCGAATCTTCTGAGCCTATTAGAGTGAAAACAGTTCACCGTGGTTTAAGGTAACTAAAACTGTAAGTTGATGAATGTGCCTTGAGAGACCACTTAAGAACAGACACTGGCCGTCTGGGCTATATTTTAATGTCCCTTTCAGCTTTTTCATTTGGCAACATTCCATCTTACTTCTGTTTGGCTCCTATCAGAATTTTCCTCAGTTTAAATTGTTTTACTCAGTTGTTCATTCCTGAAATGTATCCCAGGAACTTTTTTTCTCTCACTCGTATCAGAAGTCAAGAGAAATAGACCAATCTTCAGTAATTTAGTAATTAATTTGGTACCATTTTACTCAATCCTATGTTTTAAATGTATGACAATTACTCTGCATCTCTAGCTTTGTTTCGAGTGATAGAATTAATACTGAGACTTTATCTAACCTGAGAATTAATGGCAAGAAAGTTTCAGCCAGTTATATGATTTTTTTTTTAATGGCATAAAGTTAGAAAGCCTGCTGCATGCATTTCCACAGTGCAAATGGCATCAGAACACTTGATAGCATTAGCCTAGACTCCACTCACCTCTTCGCTGATGATGGCTAAGCCAGTGCGAACCTGATACTCAAAGTTCTTGGCAAAGCTCCCTCTCCACCGGTGGGGCTTGGCTGAGCCATGTCCTCACTTCCTCTGTGGCTCCTTTTGCTTCTATATTGGCTTGCTGACCAAACCTCCATTGGTTCATATTCACCTTATATACATTAGTCTATTCAATCACAATATTTCAATCTAACTGATCAGAGAGGCCTCACTGAGAAAAGATGAAGGATGTCCTAATTGTTTTTAACCCAGGATACCATGTTTTTTTTTTTTTTTTTTTTTTTTGGCTGCACAGCATGTAGGTCTTGGTTCCCTGACTAGGAACCAAACCCGCGCCCCATGCAGTGGAAGTGTGGAGTCTTAACCACTGGACTGCCAGGGAAGTCCCCCCAGGATACCACTTTTTACAGCATTCCAAATGGCCAGCCTCAAAGTTGCTAATATTTCCCATGATTTGCATATTATCAAAATATCTATCTTATTAGATTTTTTTTTTTAACCAAGAAAAGTCATTATACTAAACTTACCATTTACCTACCAGTTGAGGTAGGTACAAAAATAACTACAGCCCTAACAATTGTAAAATAATATTTTCATATTCTTTACTGAAAATATAGTATAAATTTCTTTTACTGGTTTATTATTTTGATAAATTAAGCCCAAAGGAAAGAGGGTATATCTTCTTATTTTAATATTTGTTAGAGCATTGAAATATTATTTGAGCGTACTTATTACTTTATAAAGGAGACTTCTTCATTTGACAAATGTATCATACCCTTGAGCTGTTTCTAGGCATAGGCAGTAAATAGAAGATAAAATGTCCAGAAACTTTCCTTGAATTGACCAGTTTTTATATTAAGTGTAGATCCTGGTACTGAATCGGATAGCAATGCTTGTTAATCACAGAGAGGGCAGGAGCGTATTAGTTTGTTGTACCCAAGCCCAGGTTTATTTTTTATTTTTTGGCTGGGTAAATAATTATATTTTCTTTGGCAAATTTTTTTATATGCAGAAAAAGATATACGTTGGAGATAGAATAAACATTTTAAAAAATATAAACTGCCAATATTTTACTTAACGCTTCTAAAAAGAAGACTTGGGACAGATTCATTCATCAGAAGAAAGCAAACATAGTCTGCAAATCCATTTGTTTTATGTATCTTTCTCATAGGTGGTAGCAGTTTAGTCTAAATAATGGAAAGCCATGCTGACAATGAAACTCATTCCACAGAGATGAATCTCAAATATTCCAATAGACCTGCATTGAGCCCTCCTGTAAACCTTCAGACTGTAATTCAAATTTTATCATTTTTCCCCTTACTCATAAAGGAGCAGGTTTTATCCCTATTTTCCCAAAAATATGACTAGGAAGGTGAAAATCTGCTAATGTTATAGACTTCTTAAGAAGGAATTTGGCCCTTTAGGGGTTCAATTAAATGGCTAAATGTCTGCTTTTTTATTTGTAACATGATTTTTCTACTGTTATCACTAAAAAGTAATTTATAGGTCTCTGTGGACACTTATATTTCCCTCATCCACAATTTAACCAGTGCATTTATTTGAAATCAGTGTTGATTTAAAAAAATTTTTTAACAATTTGGAGCAATGCCTGTGAATCATTTATCCATATGTGGTTTGTAATATGCATTCCCAATCCCTGTACATATTAAACAACAAAGTGCCATGAAGAGGTATTTGTCTCTAGGTGAAGCTTGTTGACTGCTGTATTTATCACATGATCAGGGACAGTGAAGTGGTTCTTAAACTGTACTCCAAAGTCTTTTTATGAGACTACTTCCTCCAGAGGACCATCTGGTAGTTTCTGGCTGTGTTCTGGAAGCACAGGAAGGCAAGGCACCTGGGGATCCCACTGTCCAATTTGCAGTATCACTAGCAATCCTAGTTTCACTCTCTCAAGGGAATACACACCCTCCTCCACCACTGGCTGAATCCAACTAGGATTCCCAGTGTCAGCTTCTCTCACAGCCTTTCAGGGGAGGGCAGGGGAGAGAAAGAGGAGAGATGCCGTCTGCCGTTTGTCATCTCTCATGACACCTTGCACCTCCAGAGTTTGAATCTTTCTGAGGTTCAGCCCTGAAGCCTGGCTCACTTCTCTTGGGTATTTCTCTCCACAGGTACTTAAGTGCTTTTCCTCTTCATCATCTCTGTCTTCACATCTCATCTACTTCACTATCTTGTAAAACTTTGTTGAAATCTGTCCCCCATCACTGCACTCCAATTTCTTTGATGTTGCAAAATTTATACTTTTTATTGATCTTGTTATGTAGGTGAATTTTCAGAGACAGAGGGGTAGAACCATGGTCAATTTATCAATCCATGTGTCAGGATTTCTTATATGTTTGCAATTCATAGATATTTATGAGAAATTAATGAATGTTTCTGTCATCTTTCACAGAAATATATGTACATATGACAATCTACATAATACTGGGGTTTACGATAGGATGAATGGGTGGGAAGAAATACGATAATGTGTGGAGATTTCCTACATAGGCTGAGGAAGGTTAATCTTTTTTGGAATAAAAAAAGCTGTCAGACTTTCTCTTTTAAAGCCATTTTTTTTACTAATTGTGAAGCGTGTATGTTTTGGATGCTTACTTGGTATCATATTTGTAACCCAGTACTGAGAATACAGAAGGTAGTTCTAGTGTTCAGGGAGCCTAAAGCACTTGGTAGGAGAGAAGTGAGAAACAAAGAATTATAACTAATATGATAGGAGCCTATAATCTAATTTATGCACTGGGAGCTCCTGAAGCACTTAGGAAAGGGACCAGGAGTTGTGGGTAAGGGAGCAATCATCCGGGAAGGTTTTCCTCAGGGAGTGGTGCTTGCATTTTTTGAAAATTTATTATATCTATTTGAATACTAGGTGCAGACATATTTAGAATATTTTTAACTTTCTAGTGAATTTTACCTTTGTCGTTATATACTAACCTTCCTTATCGCTCATGGTGCCTTTTCCTTCATTTGTTTCAGGTTTTATCTTAAAATAGATTTTTGTCACTTCATCCTCCTCGGAAACAGTGAACATTACTGTGTGTCAGACCCTATGCTTAACAATTTACATGCATTCAGTCTATAATATATGTGTATTCAATTCATTCTCAAAATGATACTGTAAGATAGATACTATTATTTTCTCTCTTTAGAGATGAGGAAAAACCGTGATGCTCAGTTTTTAAGTAATTTAGTGAAATACAAATTGGGAAAACAAGAAAAAGCAAGATCAAACTCTACCTCTTCACATATTAATACTAAAGCCAATATTATACACTGTATCAGTATTTTTGGATTATATCACTAAGGCTGGTATATTAATATCATCATAGCCACACCAGGTTTTTTAAACTTGAATTTGCCTTGCTTATATTTTTTCATTTCCTTTACTCTCAAGTTTTCTTAGGTCCTATGTTTCAGACATGCTTCTTAGACATAGTATATTGTTAGATTAAAAAAAAAAACTTATGGTACAATCTGTCTTTTCAGTATGAAATTCAGTGTTTTTAAAATCGATTTTCATTATTGCTATACTTGGGTATACTTCTACCATTTCTTTTGCTTTTGGTCCAGGCTTTTCTTTGTTTCTTTTTAAAATAAATTTATTTATTTATTTTTGGCTGTGCTGGGTCTTTGTTGCTGCACACGGGCTTTCTCTAGTTGCAGCCAGCGGGGGCTACTGTTCGTTGTGGTGCGCGGACTTCTCATTATGGTGGTTTCTCTTGTTGCAGAGCACGGGCTCTAGGCGCGTGGGCTTCAGTAGTTGTGGCACATGGGCTTCAGTAGTTGTGGCTCACGGGCTCTAGAGTGCAGGCTCAGTAGTTGTGGCACATGGGCTTAGTTGCTCTGCAGCATGTGGGATCTTCCTGGAACAGGGCTTGAACCCATGTCCCCTGCACTGGCAGGTGAATTCTTAACCAGTGCACCACCGGGGAAGTCCCTCTTTTTTTTCAATAGATCTTTATTGGAGTATAATTGCTTCACAATACTGTGTTAGTTTCTGTTGTACGTCAAAGTGAATCAGCCATATGCATACATATATCCCCATATGCTCTCCCTCTTGAGCCTCCCTCCCACCCTCCCTATCCCACCCCTCTAGGTCATCACAAAGCAACGAGCTGATCTCCCTGGCTATGCTGCTGCTTCCCACTAGCTATCTGTTTTACATTCGGTAGTGCATATATGTCGATGCCACTCTCACTTAGCCCCAGTTACCCCCCGCAACACCCCGTGTCCTCAAATCCATTCTCTATGTCTGTGTCATTATTCCTGCCCTGCCGCCAGGTTCATCAGTACCATTTTTTCTTTTTTTTAGATTGCATATATATGCGTTAGCATACAGTATTTGTTTTTCTCTTTCTGGCTTACTTCACTCTGTATGACAGACTCTAGGTCCATCCACCTCACTACAAATAACTCAATTTCGTTTCTTTTTATGGCTGAGTAATATTCCATTATATATATGTGCCACATCTTCTTTATCCATTCATCTGTCAGTGGACATTTAGATTGGTTCCATGTCCTGGCTATTGTAAATAGTGCTGCAAACAACACTGTGGTACATGTTTCTTTTTGAATTATGGTTTTCTCAAGGTATAGGCCCAATAGTGGGATTTCTGGGTCGCATGGTAGTTCTGATTTTAGTTTTTTAAGGAACCTCCATACTGTTTTCCATAGTGGTTGTATGAATTTGCATTCCCACCAACAGTGCAGGAGGGTTCCCTTTTCACCACACCCCTTCCAGCATTTATTGTTTCTACATATTTTTATAATGGCCATTCTGACCAGTGTGAGGTGATACCTCATTGTAGTTTTGATTTGCCTTTCTCTAATGATTACTGAGTTGAGTATCTTTTCATGTGCCTCTTGGCCATCTGTTTGTCCTCTTTGGTGAAATGTCTATTTAGGTCTTCTGCCCATTTTTTCATTGAATTGTTTGTTTTTTGATATTGAGCTCCACGAGTTCTTTGTATATTTTGGAGATTAATCCTTTCTCCATTGTTTCATTTGCAAATATTTTCTCCCATTCTGAGGGTTGTCTTTTCATCTTGTTTGTAGTTTCCTTTGCTGTGCAAAAGCTTTTAAGTTTAATTAGGTCCTGTTTGTTTATTTTTGTTTTTATTTCCATTACTCTAGGAGGTGGATCAAAAAAGATCTTGCTGTGGTTTATGTCAAAGAGTGTTTTTCCTATGTTTTCCTCTAAGAGTTTTACAGTGTCTGGTCTTACATTTAGATCTTTAATCCATTTGGAGTATATTTTTGTGTATGGTGTTAGGGAGTGTTCTAATTTCATTCTTTTGCATGTAGCTGTCCAGTTTTCCCAACACCACTTACTGAAGAGGGTGTCTTTTCTCCATTGTATGTTCTTGTTTCCTTTGTCGTAAATTAGGTGACCATATGTGCGTGGGTTTATCTCTGGGCTTTCTATCCTGTACCATTGACCTGTATTTCTGTTTTCATGCCAGTACCATACTGTTTTCATTACTGTAGCTTTGTAGTATAGTTTGAAGTCAGGGAGCCTGATTCCTCCAGCTCCATTTTTCTTTCTCAGGATGCTGTGGCTATTTGGGGTCTTTTGTGTTTCCATACGAATTGTAAATTTTTTTGTTCTAATTCTGTGAAGAATGCCATTGGTAGTTTGAAAGGGATTGCATTGAATCTGTAGATTGCTTTGGGTAGTATAGTCATTTTCACAATATTGATTCTTCCAGTCCAAGAACATGGTATATTTCTCCATCTGTTTATGTCATCTTTGATTTCTTTCATCAGTGTTTTATAGTTTTCTGAGTACAAGTCTTTCACTTCCTTAGGTAGATTTATTCCTAGGTATTTTATTCTTTTTGTTGTGATGGTAAATGGGATTGTTTCCTTAATTTCGCTTTCTGATTTTTCATTGTTAGTGTATAGGAATGCCAGAAATTTCTGTGCATTAATTTTGTGTCCTGCAATCTTACCGAGTTCATTGATTAGTTCTAGTAGTTTCTGATGGTATCTTTAGGATTTTCTATGTATATTATCATGTCATCTGCAAACAGTCACAGTTTTACATCTTTGTTTCCAATTTGTATTCCTTTTATTTTCTTTTCTTCTCTGATTGCCCTGTCTAGGACTTCCAGAACTATGTTGAATAATAGTGGTGAGAGTGGACATCCTTGTCTTGTTCCTGATCTTAGTGGAAATGCTTTCAGTTTTTCACCATTGCGTATGATGTTTGCTGTGGGTTTGTCATATATGGCCTTTATTATGTTGAGGTAGGTTCCCTCTATGCCCGCTTTCTGGAGAATTTTTATCATAAATGGGTGTTGAATTTTGTCAAAAGCGTTTTCTCCGTTTATTGAGATGATCATATGGTTTTTATTTCTCAATTTGTTAATATGGTGTATCACATTGATTGGTTTATGTATATTGAAGAATCCTTGCATCCCTGGAATAAATCCCACTTGATCATGGTGTATGATCCTTTTGATATATTGTTGGATTCTGTTTGCTTGTATTTTGTTTAGGATTTTTGCATCTGTGTTCGTCAGTGATATTGGTCTATAATTTTCTTTTTTTGTGGTATCTTTTTCTGGTTTTGGTGTCAGGGTGATGATGCCTTCGTAGAATGAATTTGGGAGTGTTCCTCCCTCTGCAGTTTTTTGGAAGAGTTTGAGAAGGATTGGTGTTAGCTTTTACCTAATGTTTGATAGAATTTGCCTTTGAAGCCATCTGATCTTGAACATTTGTTTGTTGGAAGATTTTTCATCACAGTTTCAACTTCATTACTTGTGATAGGTTTTTTTCTAATTCTTCCTGGTTCAGTCTTGGAGAATTGTACCTTTCCAAGTATTTGTCCATTTCTTCATGGTTGTCCATTTTATTGGCATATAGTTGTTTGTAGTAGTCTCTTATAATCCTTTGTATTTCTGTGGCATCAGGTGTGATCTCTCCTTTTTCATTTCTAATTTTATTGATTTGCATCCTCTCCCTTTTTTCTTGATGAGTCTGGTTAAGGGTTTATCAATTTTGTTTATCTTCTCAAAGAACCAGCTTTTAGTTTTAGTGATCTTTGCTTTCATTTTCTTTGTTTCTATTTCATTTATTCTGCTCTGATCTTTATGATTTCTTTCCTTCTACTGACTTTGGGTTTTCATTGTTCTTCTTTCTCTAGTTGCTTTAGGTGTAGGGTTAGATTGTTTGTTTGAGATATTTCTTGTTTCTTGAGGTAGGATTATATTGCTATAAACTTCCCTCTTACAACTGCTTTTGCTGCATCCCATAGGTTTTGGATCATCGTGTTTTCATTGTCATTTTTTTCTAGGTAGTTTTTGATTTCCTCTTTGATTTCTTCAGTGATCTTTTGGTTATTTAGTAGTATACTGTTTAGCCTCCATGTATTTGTGGTTTTTACAGTTTTTTTCCTGTAACTGATTTCTAATCTCATAGTGTTGTGGTCAGAAATGATATTTGATACGATTTCAATTTTCTTAAGTTTTCTGAGGCTTGATTTGTAACCCAAGATGTGTAACCTGGAGAATGTTCTGTGTGCACTTGCAAAGAAACTGTATTCTGCCACTTTCAGGTGGAATGTTCTATGAATATCGATTAAATCTATCTGGTCTATTATGTCATTTAAAGTTTGTGTTTCCTTTTTTATTTTCTTTGGATGATCTGTCCATTGGTGTAAATGGGGTATTAAATTCCCCTACTGTTATTGTGTTAGTGTCAATTCTCCTTTCATGGTTGTTAGCATTTGCCTTATGTATTGAGGTGCTCCTATGTTGGGTGTATAAATATTTTTAATTGTTATATCTTCTTCTTTGATTGATCCCTTGATCATTATGTAGTCTCCTTCCTTATCTAAAGTCTGTTTTATCTGATGAGTATTGCTACTCCAGTTTTCTTTTGATTTCCATTTGCATGGAATATCTTTATCCATCCCTTCACTTTCAGTCTGTATGTGTCCCTAGGTCTGAAGTGGGTCTCTTCTAGACAGCATATATATGGGTCTTGTTTTTCTATCCATTCAGCCAGTCTGTGTCTTTTGCTTGGGGCATTTAGTCCATTTACATTCAAGGTTATTATCGATATGTATTTTCCTATTACCATTTTCTTAATTGTTTTGGGTTTGTTTTTGTGGGTCTTTTTCTTCTCTTGTTTCCTGCCTAGAGAAGTTCCTTGAGTATTTGTTGTAGAGCTGGTTTGGTGGTGCTGAATTCTCTTAGCTTTTGCTTGTCTGAAAAGCTTTTGCTTTCTCCGTTGAATCTGAATGAGATCCTTGCCGGGTAGAGTAATCTTGGTTGTAGGTTTTTCTCTTTCATCATTTTACATATATCCTGCCACACACTTCTGGCCTGCAGAGTTTCTGCTGAAAAATCAGCTGATAACCTTATGGGGATTCCTTTTTACGTTATTTTTTGTTTTCCCGTTTTTAATATTTCTTTTTGAATTTAATCTTTGTTAGTTTGATTAATATGTGTCTTGGTGTGTTTCTCCTAGGGTTTATCCTGTATGGGACTCTCTGTGCTCCCTGGACTTGGGTGACTATTTCCTTTCGCATGTTAGGGAAGTTTTCCACTCTAATCTCTTCAAATATTTTCTCAGACCCTTTCTTTTTCTCTTCTTCTGGGATCCCTATAATTCGAATGTTGGTGCGTTTAGTGTTGTCCCAGAGGTCTCAGACTGTCTTCAGTTGTTTCAATTCTTTTTTCTTTATTCTGCTCCTCAGCGGTTATTTCCACCATTTTGTTTTCCAGCTCACTTATTCGTTCTTCTGCCTCAGTTATTCTGTTATTGATTCCTTGTAATGTATTTTTCATTTCACTTATTGTGTTGTTCACCTCTGTTTGTTTGTTCTTTAGTTCTTTTACATCTTTGTTAAACGTTTCTTGTATTTTCTCAATCCGTGCCTCGATTCTATTTCCGAGATTCTGGGTCATCTTTCCTATCATCACTCTGAATTCTTTTTCAGGTAGATTACCTATTTCCTCTTCATTTATTTGGTCTTGTAGCTTTTTACCTTGCTCCTTCATCTGTGACATATTTTTTTGCTGTCTTTTTTTTTTTTTTTTTTTTTTTTAATGCGTGTGATTGTGTTCCTGTCTTACTGGTTATTTGGCCTGAGGCTTCCAACACTGGAATTTGTAGGCTCTTGGGTAGAGCTGGGTCTTGGTGATGAGATGAGGACCTCTGGTAGACCACACTCCAATGACTATTCCCTGGGGTCTGAGGTTTTCTGTTAGTCCAGTGGTTTGGACTCAGAGTTCCCACTGCAGGAGCTATGGCCCAATCCCGGCGGTTCGCTTGAGGGTTCCTCCCATTTCCTTGGGCATCGGGGTCCCCACCAGCGTCTGGCAGGCACCCTAGTTATGGGGAGACGTGAACTCTGCATCTGGTCCTGCTTTTTCTTTCTTCCTTTTATGCCTTCGTTTTTCCTTCCTTTTGCTCCATCAAATATTTTTTAAAAAATATATCTCCCCCACTAGTAAATTTCTGATTTTAGGGATTATCTCTATAATTTTTAAATGAATATTTATAAAAGTCAAAAGTAACTTAACATCTTGATCTTTGTCCTGAACTATGAAAGAAACTTGGTGTTTCTTGGGCTGCCATAACAGGATACCACAGACTGGGTGGCTTAAGCAACAGAAATTTATTTTCTCATAGTTCTGGAGGCTGGAAGTCAAAGATCAACATGCCAAGGTTGGTTTCTAGAGAGGACTCTCTTCAGAACTTGTAGATGGCTGACTTATCACCACACCTTCACATGACCTTTCCTTTGGGCACATAGGGAGAGAGAGCGATCTCTGGGTCTCTTCCTCTTCTTATAAGGACACCAGTCCTATGGGATTGGGGCCTGCCCTCATGACCTCATTTAACCTTAATTACCACCTAAAGACCCCATCTCCAAACAGTCACATTGGAGGTTGGGGCTTTAACATATGATTTTTGAGGGGGATAAAATACAGTCTGTGACACTTGGCGTAACATAACTGTGCTCATCCCCTACCATCCTGTATCTTACTTTTGTCCTGCAATTTTGTTCTACCTCTTTTTTAACTTCAATATTATCATTTTTATAAATTTATGTAGTCACTGTATTTTTAGGTTTTCCCATGTTTGCCAGTTTTTTCTCTTACTGTGCCTTCCTGTGTTTCTCCTCTTTCTGGACTTATTTCCTTTCCATTTGACACACATTCTCTACTTTTAACGGTTTCTAATCAGGGTCTGTTGGTAACCTGCTTCAATTTTCGTTTTTCTGAAAATATCTTAATTTCACCTTCTTTCTTTTGATAGTTTAGCTTGGTGTACAATTCTAGATTGGAATTTTATTTTCTTTCAGCACTTTCAATGTATTATTCTATTGCATTCTACCTTTTATTACCCCTTGTTAAGAAGTTTCCCTTCTGCTTTAATATTGCTTCTTAGGAGTAATCTCTCTTCTCTCTTGCTTATTTTTATGCTCCTTGGCAACTTGCTCTTACACCATTGTGTGTAAGATTGATTTTTTTTAAAAAATTTTGTTTGGAAATTATTGTCCTCCCTGAATCTAAATTTTTAGTCAGTTCTGGAAAACTCTTAGACATTCTATCTTTGAATTCCTTCTCCATAATTCTCTCTTTTCTCTCTTTCTGAAATGTTAATCAAATATATGTTAGATCTCATTTCATCCTCCACATGTTAATATTTGTATTTATTATTTTTAATCACTTTTTCTCCTAGACTACTAGATGTCCAATCTATCTTTCAGTTCACAAATACATTCTATAGCTTTGTCTCATCCGCTTAACACAACTAATGAGTTTCTAATTTCAGTAATATATTTTTTTTCTTGGAGAATCTATTTGGTTATTTATCAAATCTGACTGGTTCTTTTTAATATTAGTTCATTCCTTTCTTATATATTTTGTTCCACCTTTTATTTCTTTAAATAATTTTTGAATGTTTTACCATATTCTCTAATTTACCTGAAATCCATAGGAGCCAAATTTTTATGTGTGATGTTTCTGCTGAATCTTGTTCATTATGCTTGTTTTCTTATGTTTTGCATCTTTAAATTATGAGTTTAAATTTCTCTGGCTTTTATCTTCAGGAATCTTGTAATTCCAGAGTCAATCCAGAGAGGAGTTATGCCTCCTTCAAAAGATAGCAATTTAGAACTACTTTCTGTATTTTAATTTCTTGGCTTGGGGGTTATACCCTATTAGCCAGAGTAAATTTGGAAGCCATAATTTTGTTGAGCAAGCCTGTGGCTTATGAATTCTCAGAAAGTAATTTCTTTTTCATTTTCTTTCTATAGGCCAGTAAAACAGAGACAAGTTTCCTTGTCACATCTCTTTGCTGACTAGTGAATTTTTCTCCAGTATCTGCTTCAACTGCAATTTTAGCATTTTTAGGCTTTATGTGCTAGTGGCGGGGGGGTGGACAAGGAGGGGTGTTCCTATTCCTTGCACAAGTCCAACACTTGATTTCTAATTCTGCTTGGCCTTTAAAATCCAAACTTCTGCGTTACAAAGATTAGCAAATACCCTCTGAATACTAACAGCCCAGTATCATCAGGTACCCTGTAGTTTAGAGTTTTCCCTTTCTTTCTTTCCTTTTTTTTTTTTTTTTTTTTTTGGGT
>NW_006775864.1:489691-497383 GCF_000442215.2 Lipotes vexillifer
CTCTCACTGTTGTGGCCTCTCCCATTGTGGAGCACAGGCTCCAGACACACAGGCTCAGTAGCTGTGGCTCACGGGCCTAGCCGCTCTGCGGCATGTGGGATCCTCCCGGACCGGGGCACGAACCCGTGTCCTCTGCATCGGCAGGCGGACTCTCAACCACTGCGCCACCAGGGAAGCCCTCTTTCTTTCTTTCTTTCTTTCACCCGCCCTGAAAGTTTCTCCTACCTTATTGGATGCATAGAGATATAATTTAAAGGATGTGTGTTACATTTTATCTAGCATTTCTCTGTGTTTTGAACTGAAACAGTAAGTTTCAGGCTCCTCACTTTGCTGTATCATAGGAAATGGAATTATCTAGAGATTTATTTATTTGTATCTCTTTCCTAAATACTCTACAGTATGTTATTCTTGAATATTAAATGTTGTTAAATACATTCTCATAGCAGAGAACTTGTGTTATGTTAAAAAATTGAAATGTGGTAGAAGTTTTACAAATGTATTTATATACAACAAGTCTTTTTTAGTAACTCAGAATAGACAGTGTCGGCATTTTGGGGAAAATTATTATTATTATTAGTTTTTTTTTTGTGGTACGCGGGCCTCTCACTGTTGTGGCCTCTCCCGTTGCGGAGCACAGGGTCCCGATGTGCAGGCTCAGTGACCATGGCTCACGGGCCCAGCCGCTCCGCGGCATGTGGGATCTTCCCGGACCGGGGCACAAACCCGTGCCCTCTGCATCGGCAGGTGGACTCTCAGCCACTGCGCCACCAGGGAAGCCCAAAAATTATTATTTTTGGAGAGTATTGAGTTAGTGTAATTTGAAGCATTCTAAAAAGTATTGGGTTGGCCAAAAATTGCCTTTGGTTTGTAAGTAAAAATAAAAGACTTATTTTCACCAAGAACTTTATTGAGCAACATATTCACCCTTTTGTTCCACTACCTTCTGCCATTTTTCAGGTAATTTCATAATTCCATCTTCCCAAAACTTTTTATCTTTTTGAGCAAAGAACTGTTCCAGGTGCCTTTTACAGTCTTCCAGGGAATTGAAGCTTTTTCCACTAAGAGAATTTTGTAAAGACCTAAATAAATGGAAACCCGAAGGTGCAATGTCTGGTGAATATGGTGGATGAATCAGAACTTTCCAGCCCAACTGTAGCAGTTTTGCCTCGTCATCAAAGAAACATGTGGTCTTGTGTTATCCTGATAGAAGATTATGCATTTTCTGTTGACTAATTCTGGATGCTTTTCATCGAGTGCTGCTTTCAGTTGGTCTACTTGGGAGCAGTACGTGTTGGAATTAATCGTTTCATTTTCTGGAAGGAGCTCATAATAGTGGACTCCCATCCAATCCCAGCATATAC
The DNA here is from genome assembly GCF_000442215.2 of Lipotes vexillifer. Classification (NCBI taxonomy): domain Eukaryota; kingdom Metazoa; phylum Chordata; class Mammalia; order Artiodactyla; family Lipotidae; genus Lipotes; species Lipotes vexillifer. Next base: position 491,053 of record NW_006775864.1, read on the forward strand.
ATAGCATCACCTTCTTTGGATGAAGACCGGCTTTTGGTGTGGTGTTGGTGGTTCATTTCACTTGCTCCACGATCTCTTCTGTTCCACAGTATTGTACAGTATCCGCTTTTCATCGCCCATCACAATTTGTTTTAAAAATGGAAAGTTTTCATTACATTCCAGTAGAGAATTTCCTGTGGAAATATGGTCAAGAAGGTTTTCTTCACTTAACTTCTGTGGAACCCAAACATCAAAGTGATTCACGTAACCAAGCTGGTGCAAATGATTTTCAAAGGTTGATTTGGAGATTTTGAGTATGTCAGCTGTCTCCCATGTGGTGTAACATTGATAGTTCTCACTTAATGTCTCGATTTGATCACGGTCAGCTTCATCTGGTCTACCCAAATGTGGAGCATCGTCCAGTGAGAAATCCCCAGCACGAAACTTTGCAAACCACTTTTGACACATGCAATCAGTCGCGGCACCTTCTGCATACTCTGCACAAAACTTTTTGTGCATTTCGGTTGCGTTTTTACTTTTCTTAAAATAAAGCATAATGTACTGAGAATCTTGCCTTTTTTCTTCCATCTTCAATATTAAAATGACTATACAAAAATTCACCAATTTTGATGTCTTTTTTTAAATGCACGCTGATATGATAGTTGTCACATACAATCTCACAAAATTGTTTTGAATGAAGTTAAAACTAAGTGCTACAAGAGCCAACTTACGGAAAAAAAATAAACAAACGTTTTGGCCAACCCAATATTTTACCTTCAAACTCTAACATCAGACTTCATTGATGAACATGGAAACATTATCACAACTAAAGAAAAGCACCATCATTGTACAGAGTGCAGAACATTGAAGTCTCAAAAGATCACATCAAGGGTAATAACATCATCATCAACAACAATAATTGTAACACCAAGTAGAAGGGAAGGAGGAGGAAAAAGGATAGGTCATGGACTCCTATTTTGGGCCAAGCACCCTTCTAAGCACCAAAGCCAAAACAGGTTGAAAATTTCTTGCCTATCCAGTTTCAAAGCAACACAATTTGGCTTTGTATTGATTTGAAGTTAATTTCCAGAATATCAAATATAGTCATATTTAGAAGCATTCCAAAGCCAGGTAGAAATTGCCTTGATTTCCTAGTATTTTGGATTATGGATATTATTGTAATGCAGATAATTGTGATTCTAGTTTACATGCACATTTTCCATTTTCACATGTAAAAATACTAATAAAGAAAGGCAGAGTCCTCCCCCCTCAAAATATTAAAAAATACATAGGCTTTTAAAATGGGACTATTTATAGGAGTGATGAGAAACTAATTTCTAATTTTCTTTACAGTATAAAACAAATCTCTCAAATATCAAAACACTTTTAAAAGTGAGAAATTACCATGTTATTTAATCAAAGCCATGCATTTAACAGGCTCCTAATGATAATAATTACCATTATTGAGCACCTACTGAGTGCCAGTCACTGTGCTAGGTGCTTTTCTTATAGTATTTTATTTAATGTTTATAAAAACCACATGAATTGGGTATTATTAATCCTGTTCTTCAACTGAAGAAACTGAAGTTAAGACCAGACAGGGGGAGGTAGGGGAAAGGGGAAGATGTTGGTCAAAGGATGCAAATACACAGTTATGTAGGATTGTAAGTCTAGAGAGAGATCTAATGTACAGTATGGTGTTAATCATATTATAATTAATCATATTATATTGTATAGTGGAAATTTGCTAAGAGAACAGATTTCAGGTCCTATCACCACACAACAAAAATTGGTAACTCTCTGAGGGGATGGATGTGTTAATTAGCTTGACAGTAATAATCATTTCACTATTTAGATATATATTAAAACATAATGTTGTATACCCTAAATATATACAATTTAATTTAAAAAAATACATTAAACAAAAGCCAAGTGACCTAGTCAAGGCGTAACTATGTAACTAATATATGCAGGACTGGGATTCCAACCAGTTCTGCTGTTCTGCAGCCCATACTCCTGACCAAAGATTGTATTTTACAAAATATTGTATTATTCCACAGTAATCAACAAACAGCTTATACAAAAGAATCAAGAAGACAATATTATTTTATTTTGTGAATGTACTTGTCTGTTTTATGTGTTACATACACTGATGGGAATGGTCATAAAGAATCAAAGTTATCAAATGTAAAAGTCTTTTATTTTGCATTTTGCACTCTCTCTCCATACGAATACACAACTAAGTTTTCAGAAATTCACTTAACATTTAAAAAAAGACATAAAAGAGTTAAATTATTCCGTTTGGTAATTCTGCTCTTCTTTTTATGGTGGCCCTGGGGCAACAATGGCTTTTAAAATCATATTGTACAATTTGATCTGCAAATTGCTAACTATCCCAATTTTTCAAGATACGTAGTCTACTTCTCTGATTTCCTTTTATTTTTCTATGTTCTTGTAATTTTCTTCATGATTATTAAAAGACACTCATAGAAATACGTCCAGTATCTTCTAAATTTAAGCTAATTTTGGTATAAATACACTTTACTTATCTTATGAGTATTGTATAAGGATAGGAGGGGAGATTACAAATACTTTTATTTGAAAAATTTTGATCTTGCTAAGGCAATAAAGTTTTGATAAACAGTGTTTTTTTAAACAATATATTGATACTAATGTTTATATATTTTTAAATATTCTAAAATATACATATTTTACACTGTAAAGCAATTATACTCCAATAAAGAAGTTAAAAAATATATATATACATATTTTAAATTAATCTAGCTTCCTAAGTGGTCCAATAAATTATATTAAATTAATTTTAATTAAATAAAAAACTAATAAATACTATTTTTAAAAACAAATAAAATTTTGTTTTCATAACGTAAGAACCCATGTTTTGTAAAATCACTATAAATATATTTTGCATTTGGAAAACTAGAACATTAGAGGGAAAGGAAAACCTTGGAAATTTAAAAAAAATCCTATTAATTCTTTTTATCAAATAAAGATTCCTGATCAGGTTGTAACATAATCAGATTAATATTTTTAATACGGATCACTTAGGCTTCATGCTGGAGATGGATTGGAAGTGGGTGGTGGAGAAGGTGTGATAGTCTGATCTCAGATGGTCATGAAGAGACTGAGGATTATTTAAAAGCTAGAACTGACATGATGTGATTGTGCATACAGGGAGTGAGGATGGAGGTGCCAGGGATTACTCTTGATTGTTTAATATGTGCAACATTTTAGATGAGGAAATTGAAGTTGACTTTTTGAGTGACTGCTGGTATAGGGACAATGACATAATACCACCTGGGATCAAGAACAATATATCTTGAGTTTTGAACATGTGTTAAATATTAGAATGGGGAAGTCCAAGAACCTCTGGATACATTAGTCTTTAGCTCAGAAGAAAGACCTGTGATGGAGATATCATTGGAGACCTACTTATATAGTTGGTAGTTCAAGCAATGGGTTTGGGTAATGCTACTATTGTGGAGAGGCTACCAAGAAAACTGACATGGCCCAGGACAAACTTTGATGAACTCCTACATTTATACACCAGGTAGGAGGCAAGCAATCGGTAAATGAAATTGAAATGACACTGCTAGAAAATTATAAAGAAAACCTGGGACAATACAATATTCTGTTAGCCAAGAAAAGAGATAAAATATTCAAGGAGTGAGAATGGTCTTCTCAAACTCTTCCTTTACTTGCATTTTACTTACTCATTTGGATAGGCAGTAACATTTTTAATACAATTATGTTCTGAGAGCTGTCTTCCTAATGAGATTTTAACATTCTTAAGGATAAAAATAACATGGTTTTGGATCTCTGATAAATACAAAGACAATTGAAATAATATAAACCATTTGAAATAATAGAAATGGTGATGATGTTCATTTCTGGATCTCTTTGGTGTATACTCTGGGCATTTTCTAGGCACTTACTCTGTAGTTATATTCTTACTAATTCTTTACAACAACCTCCTGTGCTTATACATTTCATAAGTTTTATAAAATATTGTTTTATAAAATATTGTAAGTTTTCCTATTTTATAGATAAAGAAATAAGAAACAGAGCATTTAATTAATTTCCCCAAGGGGGAAAAAATTGATAGAGACAAAATTCTTAATATTATATCTACTACTCATTTATTATAAATAAACAGTAGATAAACATAAATGTAATAAACATAAATGACATCCTAAATTTGAAAAAGCCAACAGATTATATTAAATAATTTATAAAATTAAAATTAACTCATAAAAATTACCTCCAAAGATGTTAGTTAGCCTTTCATTAGTGGACCACTGTTTGATAATGGAATGTTAGGAGCACTGTGCTTTCTGCTCTCCCACATGTTGTGTGCTATTTAAACAATGCAGTTTGTTATCCACACCCACTTTTCCAGTTTCCCATTGATCTAAATGGTAAACCCAAGTCAAGCCCTAAGTCTTCATGTAATTTGGATTCTGTGATCTTTGATATTGTTAATCATTCCTTCACTTCTTTAATATCACTCCTTGGTTTTTCTTCTACCTTTTTCTCAGTTTTATTCACTAGTTTATTTTCTTGCTTCTACCACTGATATGTAGGTTATTTCTAGAGTTCCAGCCTTGAAGTTCTTTGCTTAGTGCACGATACAATTTCTTTATATAATCTCCTCCACCTCCATAGCATAGTGACTGAAAAACTTCTCCAAATTCTGATCCCTCTCCTGATGTCCAGATACTGATATTAATCTATAGATTGAATATTTTACCTTAGATATCCCAGTGGTACTTCAGACTTGAAAAGGCTAGCTTTGAACTCATCCGAACCACCCACCATCCTTTCTCCTCTCCTTTCATTCCACTCCTTAAAGACCTGATGCTTTTCCTGCATCTTCTTTTTCATAGAGGCAAAAGCATGCATGTAGTTGCTCACCCAGAAGTCTGAGTCATTCTAATCATCTCTCTCTCTGTACAGTACTCATATCCAGTAGATCAGCCAGTTCTGTCATATCTTCCTCTGAAATATTTTTCATCCATTCCCTCTACATCAGCTTTATTGACATAGTTTAGATAAGAATTTGTAATTTATCCAATGACTCTTTTGTAAAACAATCCTTATCTCCTGTTTTCCTTCTACCAGCTTATTCCTATCTCTACCAGAGAGAAAATAACATAATACAAATTGATTAAGTTATTTCCCTGCTCAAAATTCTTCAGTGGCTTTTTGTTCATTCAGTAGACAGTGTTTGAGCCCCTACTATGTAAGAGATCTAGGAGTCAAAGTCTCATGGAGGGTACATTCCAGTAAAAGGAGAAAAAACAATAAATAAAAATATATAATGTGGTGATAAGAGTTATTAAAAATGAATTAGATAAGGGGGATAGAGCATTAAGGGGGTGGGGGAATGTTACTTAACTGGTGATCAGAGAAGGCCTCTCTGATAAGGTAACTGAAACAGTCCTGAAGGAAGTGAAGATGCAAGGTTAGATATCACCTCATTCCAGGGTAAAAATGCAAACATATTCACTCACTTGATCATTCACCTAACAAATACAAAGAGGTCAATAAAGCCTGAAAAATGGAGATTATATTATGTTATAAAGGAGAGCTTCAATCTGTTGAAAAATAACTTATTTCCAAACTTTATAATAGACACTTTGTATCTTGAACATCTCCCTTATATCCCATGGATTGTTTTAATATAAATAGATTGGTAAATTTTATGCTATGTGTGTTTTTCTCAAAAAGTGTATATTTTTTTAATTCATAGAGAAATAATACAGTTGCTGTCATGAAACTATTATACTAAAGGGGAGAAAAACACATTCAGAAACACACACGCGTGTAAGTAAATAAACCAATCCAGATAATTATAAATTGTGACAAATTCTATGACAAGAAATAAGTAGCTGAGGAACTGGAATGAGAAAATGGATAGAATAATTTTAAGTAGAGTGGTCTTGGAAGGCCCCCTCTCAGAAGGTGATAGTTGAGCTGACCTGAATCATAAGTCAGCCATGAAAAATGCAAGTGGGAAGAAAATTCCAGGCAGAAAGGTCTTGGTTTTCCTAAAGCACAGGCAAGAGTATGGGGGTGGCTGAAGCACAGTGAGCAAGAATAGGCACTTTTTTTAAATTGAAGTATAGTTGTGTTAGTTTCAGGTGTACATCAAAGTGATTCAGATGTTTTTGAGGGGGGTAGGAATAGACATCTTAAAGCATTTAATTTGGGAGCCAGTAGTCATCCCAAAATACAACAGAACCATTTTTCTTTTTTTTTTTGCGGTACGCGGCCTCTCACTGCTGTGGCCTCCCCCGTTGCAGAGCACAGGCTCCAGACGCGCAGGTTCAGC